>NW_006921532.1:0-115645 GCF_000340215.1 Pseudocercospora fijiensis CIRAD86
ACCTAACCCTAACCCTAACCCTAACCCTAACCCTAACCCTAACCCTAACCCTAACCCTAACCCTAACCCTAACCTACCCTACCCTAACCCTAACCCTAACCCTAACCCTAACCCTAACCCTAACCCTAACCCTAACCCTAAACCCTAACCCTAACCCTAACCCTAACCCTAACCCTAACCCTAACCCTAACCCTAACCCTAACCCTAACCCTAACCCTAACCCTAACCCTAACCCTAACCCTAACCCTAACCCTAACCCTAACCCTAACCCTAACCCTAACCCTAACCCTAACCCCGGTCCGACCCCGACCCCGACCCCGATGCCGATGCCGATGCCGATGCCGATCCCGATCCCGATGCCGATGCTAATGCCGGGATGCAAAAACCGAAGTCCGAAATTAACCGAGTCGGAGCCGGATCCGAAATATACCTAAGAGCGGGCCGAATACCGAAGTAAGCCCTACTTTCCGATATCTAAGAGCGAGCCGCTTTTCGAAATCCGGGGGCGAGCCGCTTCCCGAAATCTAAAAACGAGCTATATCCCGAGAGCGAGCCGTATCCTAAAGGCGAAAGCGAGCTATATCCTAAAAATAAAAGCGAGCTATATCCCGAAGGCGAAAGCGAGCTATATCCTAAAAGCGAAAGTAAGTCGTATCCCGAAGGCGAAAGCGAGCCGCATCCCGAATATAATATCTTATTAATAAAGGTATAAGGGTTAGTAGCTAAGAATATATACGAAACTTTAAACTAAACTAAAAGGAGCACTAAATTAATATAGCTACTATCTATATAAAACGAACTACGAAGAAAGGAAGAAAGGTATCTTAGAAGGAAAGCCCCTTCCTTAGTATTCTACTCTATAGCCGTTTAGCGCGTCCGACGCGTAAGCGTAAGTACGTATATCCTACTTACTAGCTTCTTAGTAAACCTCTACCTTTAGGTCCTTCCTTACGCGCTAAGCGCGCGCGCGTATTCCGCTTATCTACTATCTCGTAGCGCCTTTATTTCCTAGCCGACTTACGTAGCGCGCGTATAACCGCTCTTAAGTAAATATATTTCTCCTAGCTCTTCCCTACTTTCTAGTTCCTTCCTACTACTCGGATCTATCCTACGACTCTATATATCTCGCTTACTATCGTCCGTATATATATACGTATAGTTTAGTATAGTCTTGTTATTTATATATTAATATATAACGTATTATTCTACTATATACGGCCTCCGCGGGAGTCCCTAAGATATTACGTTATATAGCTAAATAGGCGGCTAACTAGGCGACCTAGGCGTTCTAGGCGACCTAGGCGTCCTAGGCGTTCTAGGTATACTAGGCGTTCTAGGCGTACTAGGCGTCCTAGGCGTACTAGGTATACTAGGCGTTCTAGGCGTACTAGGCGTACTAGGCGTACTAGGCGTCCTAGGTATACTAGGCGTACTAGGCGTACTAGGCGTACTAGGCGTCCTAGGCGTACTAGATATACTAGACGTACTAGGCGACCTAAGCGACCTAGGCGTCCTACTACTAAAGTAACTTAAATCCGATATTACTTTATAGTATAGCGGCTAGCTTATAGGACTTATTGGTACTTTCTAGGTAGCTACTATAATAGAAGGGGGCGATAGCGAGCTATATCTCGAACGTAATATCTCGAAGGCGTAGCCCTATTTTAAATATAATATCTAAAATACGATATCTAAAATACGATATCTCGAACCGCGATAGCGAGCTATATCTCGAACGCGATATCTCGAAGGCGATAGCGAGTAATATCTAGAATATAATATCTAAAATACGATATCTTAAACGCGATAGCGAGCGATATCTCGAACGCGATATCTCGAACGCGATAGCGAGCGATATCTCGAATACGATATCTCGGATACGATATCTCGAACGCGATAGCGAGCGATATCTCGAATACGATATCTCGGATACGATATCTCGAATGCGACGCCTCGTAGGCGAGAGCGGAAATCTCGAACGCGACGTCTTATAGGCGATAGCGGATATCTCGAACGTAATATCTCGAAGGCGATAGCGAGCTATATCTCGAACGCGATATCTCGCCGTATCTCGAACGCGACGTCTCGTAGGCAATAGCGAGCTATATCTTAAACGCGCGCTATATACTAAACGTATTCGTATATAGCTATAGACAATTTTTAACTAACTAGCTATTATATATATATATTAGATACTTTAATACTATATTAGTAGAGGGAGAAACTTTTAGTATATACCTAAACTTTCGCCGATATAGATAATATATATATTTTTTAAGATAGATACTTTAATACTATATTAGTATAGGAAGAGACTTTAGGTATATACCTAAACTTTTATTACTATAGACGCATTTCCGCCTTAAGCTACTAACTAGTAGATATATATATATATAATATAGGAGAGGAGAGATATCTACTACTACGAACTAGCTTTAACTATATTACCGACAACTATATTACCGAATGCTCTACTACTTGTTAAATAGGTTCTTGCCTTACTTCTAGTAACTACCGCCCGATAGATCCTATAGGTAATTGTACGCCCGAACTCGCTCCTATATACTTAACCGATCGAATCTAGCTACGAACGCTATCTCGCTAGCCGCCTAGATACTATTAGGTATAGGTAGCGAACTAGGTAGGTTTATAATAATAAACTTATTACGTAGACCTCTAGTATTCGAGATAGTAGTAGCGATCTCTTAAGCGGTCGGCTCTAAGGGTCCGGGTAAGAGAGTAGGTAGAGGAGTAAGTAGTATATCTAAGCGATTAGTAAGTTCGCTATTACTTAAAGACGGCGAAGGATTACGTAGTAGATTATCGTTAATACTTAGAGATAGCGAAGGATTATATAGTAGATTATCGTTAACCGTAGCTAGCCGTAGGCTCGGAGGTAGAGGAAGTAGTAGATCGCCGTTTACCGTACTTAGAGGTAGGGGAGGTAGAGGTAGCAATAGAGATAGTAGAGGACTATCTAGCGGCGGTAGTAATATATAAGCTTTCTTCTACGCTACGGCTACCTTCTCCGCCTAGCGTTCCTTAAATACTATTAGTTAATCCTCGTAGTTATCCTACTCTCTAATAAGGCTCTAAAGCTCGCGTAGACTCTTTCGAACCTTAGCGTAGGCTAGGTCGGTCGCCTTTATAGCGTTTAGTTTCTAGTTTACTATAGTAACTAATTCGTACTACTTACTATTAATAATACTATTTTCGACTTCCTCGCCGAGGGATAATACGTTAGGCTTCTAAGGCGGCTACTCTTTATCCTCTTCTAGGGGAGAGGTAGTCTATATTAGAGAGAACGGAGGTCTCTCTTATCGAAGCTATAAAGGGACTACTATACCCTCCTACTTTACTATATAGGTAAGGCCGTTAAGGATATAGTCGGATAGCGAGTCGACCTAGTTATAGAACTAGAATACAATATCTATAATCGTTATTAGTATTAACTTAGAAACATTTAGAAGAAACTTTAGGTATATACCTAAAGTGTATAATAATAGGTATATACCTAAAGTTTAAATAGGAGAATATACCGGTTCTACTTAAGTGCGCTAGCTTTACGGCATCTCCGTATATAAGCTAGTCGGCGTAGTACTATACGATACGATTAACCTTATCTTGTTTAATAGTTAGGGGCCTAGTCTTACGCTAGATATACTAACGGTCCTCGACGTACTTAGCGACTAGCTTAATATAGAGCTTATCTACTTAGTCCGGTTCTAGGTCGTTATTGCCGAGCTAGTCGTCGTAGTTTCCTTTAGCCTTCTCTTAGATCTATCCGATAACCTTACGAGCAACCGTACCGCTATATACTAAATAGAATAGCGTCTCGTTCGGTAATAGGTTCTTTACGGTAGGATCTATAATATTAGCCTATACGTTACTAGTACGAGGGGAGCGTACGCTATATATAGTACGTAGTAGAGCGTCGGCTATAACCGTATAGATACGCGTCTCGATAGACTCTCGAATAAGGCTAGTCGGCTCCTCCGCGGCGTCGTTTTCGCGTCGCTTAGTATTATTATTTTAGAAAGGGTAGTCTCGTATAATAACCTCTATATCTTCCGGGCTAAGGGTATAGGTAGAGCGAATCTGCTTAAGGAACCGCACTTTATACTTATACTATAAGGCCTAATCGATACTCTCGTCGATATTTAAGGTATAGACCGTTATATCGTATTCTTAGCCTATACGGTAAAGTCGACTGCTAGCTTAGCACTTAATACGGAACGAAACGGCGTCGAGTATAACTATAAAGAAAGCTACCTTCTAGTAGTTAGCGGACTCGGCTCCTATACGCGAAGAGATAATTATAATTTTAACGCTAGGGTCGTTTAGAAAGGCGCGCTCGGCTAGGACGCGGCTACGATTGCTAATACTAGCGCGGATTACAATATATAGGATCTAGAGTAGGCCGCAAATAGC
The DNA here is from genome assembly GCF_000340215.1 of Pseudocercospora fijiensis CIRAD86. Classification (NCBI taxonomy): domain Eukaryota; kingdom Fungi; phylum Ascomycota; class Dothideomycetes; order Mycosphaerellales; family Mycosphaerellaceae; genus Pseudocercospora; species Pseudocercospora fijiensis. The sequence goes on from NW_006921532.1 coordinate 4,432, forward strand.
CTCGACGATTAGGAGCGAGATAGGTTCGTAGGCCTAGACTACGAGCTTTAGCAACTCGATAAGTACGATGTTTCGGACGATCTCTAGGAAAGTATAATACTTCGGGGATACGCGGTAGAGGAAGTTAAGGTAGCTAAATCGATCCGAGGGTAGTAGTATCTAGAGATCGCCCTTAAGGGATATATAAAGGTACGTAAAAGGGTCGATAGACCTATTAGTCCTATAATAAAAGGTTAGTAATATCTAAAATATAGAAACTTTAGGTATATACCTAAATCGTAGCTAAAAAAGATATATACCTAAAGTTTTAGAAAACTTATAATAAGTTAATAAGCTTAGTACTCGTATCTAAGCGGCGCCTTAGTATAACCGAGCTAATAGGGTTGTTAGAGGTTAGTATAAGCTAACGGCGTAGGCTAGTACTATAACCGGTCTTATCGTCTTCGTCTATAGTATATAGACGCTTACTATCTGCCGTATTAGTAAACTACCTATAGGCTCTATTATAGATCGTATAGCTAGTATCGTCTATACGAATCTCGATATTATAGAAGTATATAGGTAGGATATCGGTACCGATACGATAGTTAACGCTATTCGCGACGATCGTTTAGCCCTTAATACGGCGGATTTAGACTAGACTTAGAAGTAGTAGTATTACGAAGCCGATATTTATCGTACTACCTATCGCCTTATAGATCGCTTTAGGATAGAGCGCGGCTAGGTAGTACTAGTTAAGTAGGAGATCCGGGCAGCCCGTAAGCCTACGTTAGTAGGAAGGAACTTTAGGCGTATACCTAAAAATTATAATAATCGGAAATAATAAAACTTTAGGCACGTACCTAAATCTCGTAAGAATAGGTACGTACCTAAAGTTTTATAATAAATCGTAGGGAAAGCTTACTATCGTAGACCTTAATCTAGCGGGTAGTCTCTTTCGCTATCTCGTAGATCGTAACGAGGACCTAAATAGTCTTACCGAGGCTAACGTCGTCGCCTATAATAGCGAACCGAGTAGGAGAGAGCATTATACGCTTAAGGTACGCTATACTAGTTACCTACTAAGGCTATAAGCTTAGCCCGTAGTATATAGCCTTAAACCCTAACTTAGTAAAGCTGTCTAGTACGCTTAATATTTCGGGTATAATATCGAGCGAAGTATAGGCGTTCTCGAACGCAAGTACCTTAGCGCTCTTCTAGTTTATAGCGGAGTTAATAAGCGTAAATATCTTACTATCGATAACTAGGGTACTATCGGTATTATAGGCGCTAGTACGCTTGTTATTAGTGTCTTCGGCGTAATGCTATTAGAAGGCTTGTACTTCGCCTATATTAACCTTAGGTATTATAGTATCGAACCCTAGGCGCTCGATCTTAGTAGGATCGCTAAAAAGCTATAGATATAGACGCGCGCTACCGGTAGTAAGGATAATATTATTAATATAGGCGATACGCGCCTTGTTATTAGTAAAGTTGTCTAGGCGTAGGCTAGTCCCTAGATTTATATTACTGCGCTTAGACAAAATATCGAACGTCTTAAGCGTAGTATCCGGATCGGTATTACCTTATATACGCTATATCTCCGTAGTAGTAGATCTATCGTATAGACCCTTCTTAACGAGGTTTAGCAATATCTCTATAATATTGCTTATACGCTCTTCCTACTCTTTAGTATTTACTCGGCTAGCCTTCGGGTCGATATAGACCGGGATAGTAGTAGTAGCGACGCGGGAGATCCTTATCGGCTCGAGTAATAGGTTAACCGGGGCGTTATTATTCTTGTTCTTTATCTTATTATATAGGTATAAGAGTAGCAGTCCTCGATAGAGGTCTTCTCCGTATATCTCTAGTTCTAGGACTAGGTAGACTAGCTAGAGAGTAGGTCTATAAAGCGTAGTAGGAGTGCCTACGAAGAACGTAGGAATATACGCTAGATCTAGCCGATCGATTATAGGATCGAGGGAGTCTAGAATAACCTTTATCTTCTATACGGCGCGGATATAAACAAAGGCTATACGCTTTAGGTTACCCTTAACGGTATCGGGATAGCGCGGGCCCGTAAGAGCGCGATCTACCTCGTCGTCGTCCTCCGCCGTTATACTCTTAACCTTAATCTAGCCTTTAGTAAAACTAGAGATAGTCTTAAGGATCTTATTCGGCGTAAGCTAGAGTCGGTAGCTCTACTAGTTACCGCTATCTTTCTCGTCGATATCTATCTTATCGACGTCGTTATTAGGGTCTTACTCTACTATATCGTCTAAACCTTAGGCGTCTTCGCTATCGCTAACGTATTCTAATAAAACAGGCTATTTGCCCTTGCGCTTAGTCGGTCTAGCTTTACGCTAAGTGCCCGCTAGGGGTCTAGCGTACTTAGCCGACGCGCTCTCGTATTTACTAAATATTCGCTATAATAACTTAGTACTATTCTAGAGAGGAGAATTGAGAATATAGAAACTTTAGGCGTATACCTAAATTATAAACCTTCGAAGAAACTTTAGGTACGTACCTATTTAATATATAGAATAGGTATATACCTAAAGTTTCATCTTTAGAGTTAACTTAAGGCGTATACCTAAATCGTAGTATTTTAAGGAAACTTTAGGTACGCACCTATTTAACGCGTAGAATAGGTATATACCTAAAGTTTTATCTTTTAAGTAGAATCGATGTAACGGTAAAGGAAAAAAAGAATAAAAAAAAGGGGGTATACTTAGGCCTATTATACTTACGACGCGATATAAGTAGAAATACTTAAACGCTAGCTCGAGCTTCGCTATTATATATACGAACTAGTCGCCGACTAGGATCTCTATAGCTCCTACGGTAGTCTCGTTCTTAATAGATCTAGCGGAGTAGGCGGCTATATAGACACCTTAACTATAGGATAGGGCCGTTGCTACGCCGCGGGTCTTGTCTATAATATCCTTAAAGCTATTAACGCGACCTTCCTTAAACCTCTACTCGGCTAGGTTAAGCTTATCTTAGTCTATCTCTATACCGATAGTCTTGTCCTACTTAGCTTTAGTTAACTTCTTAGGCGTATTAGCGGTCTTAGCCTTCTTTACTAGCGACTCTTTCGGGGAAGGATCGCCGAGGCTAAGTAGCAAGGTATACTGCTTCTTAGTAGTAGACGTCGGGGTTTAGGGCAGGTCGCTTAGCGGACTAGTGCCTAATTTGCGCTTACGCGCGCTAGGGATAAGTAGGGAACTTATAGCTACAGTTTTTTCGCGATTATAGTAATGTGTTTCTTTCGAAAATAGTTTAACTGTTAGTGTTTTTAAAGAAACTTTAGGTATGTACCTATTCTAGTACTAGTAATAGTAAGTGCTACGGAAGGTTAATATTAATATTTAAGTTAAGAAGAGGGAGCAGGTTTATAAAAGAAGAAAAGTTGTATTGCGTACGGACTACGTGTTTGCCGCTAGCGGCATGTCCTGCGTCTAATAGCGATATTTGCTTTTAACGCTTACCCGCACTAGTGTTAGGTAATAGCCTATAAGGTTATATAAGGTTATATAAGGTATAACGTAAGGAAATTTTAGGTGCGTACCTAAAGTTCTATTAAACGCTTATTATTGCTACTTACTATAACAACCTTATACTACTATCTAATTAAGGCGAGGATATTATTCTCCGAACTGTCGATCGAGCTAAAGGATTAAATCCTACGCTACCTAGTAAACGTTAGGCATAGAGACTATAAAGTCTAGGTTGCTTATAACTATAGCATAGATAGGGAGTAGTAGATATAATATAAGCGCTAGCCGGCGGGGTTCGGTATCGATAGTTAGACTCGAACTATTGCATAGGATTAGATATATACGGCGGTCCTAGTCGCTCTCTATATTAACGGTAGTCCCGAATTGCGACCCTTATTATATATACCTATACTTACTAACTACGGCGACGAAGCGGTTTAGATAGCAATAGCGAGTATGCGGCCTAGTCTCCGGTTTAGCGAGGTCGTAATTAAGACGAAGTCGGATCCTCCTTTACCTATTAAGAAGCGCAAACGCTACTTCTCGTTATTGCCGGTACGGAGTTTAACGATATATATCCGTATACTCTCGATTATATAGGGTAGTTGCTTGCTACCTTATTGTCCTTAGCGGCTAGCGCCGACGCCCGAGAATATACTATAGGAGACGTCTTATAAGGTATTAATTAATGCGAGTAGCTATAATAATAGTAGGCCTAGTACGATAGCACAATTATTAGCCGTATTTAGACCGCTATATAGTCTCGGGAATAACCTTTACCTATGCGATAGAGAACGTAGTTAAAGGAGGCTCGACGAATATATTAACTTAAGCTCGGAGAGTGCACTAAGGCAGTAGTCGCGGTCTATATACGACTAATTACTATTCGTTAAGTACCTCGTAGACAACCTCTACTTAAGTTATTATAATGCATTCTTCGGGTATTGTAGCTCGGCGTTAGTACCTCTACGACTCTACGACGTCGCCCTCGTATATTTCCGGTTTATATAGACCTTACGTTCTAGACTCTAGGATGTGCGAGATAAGGATCGGCGGTAGTTAAAAGACGTATAGCAAAGTGCGGATAGATTAGCGGTATATACTAGATTTTGCTTAATATCGGTCGTACTCGTATACGGCGGTTTTATATATAATGTTCTAGTTTCTCGCGCGGCGTAGCTACGGTCGCCGGATTGTAAGAAGTACTAGTGTTTATATTAGATTATTACCGATCTAGGTAATAAGACTAAAGGTATATTTAGCCTTAAGCGTTATACTCGGTATAGACTCGATAAGAAAACTTAGCTATTAATATAGCATCGCTTCTTAGTTTATTACTATCTACCGGACTTTAACGTTACGATAGCGGATATTAAGGCGCTTCGCTATAACCTTAAACTACTATATAGCGAGATAGAGTACGAGATCGGAATCGGGGCATTTAACCTCGAAGGTAACGTTAAAGTCTTAGGAACGATTATATATTAGTAGCGCTATAGCATCGCCTACCTAGCAAACGGCATAGTAGATATAACCCTAATCGAACTTCTAGAGGGGGAGGAGGCGTACGACAACGATATTACGCTCGTCGTACTATAGCGACTAAGTATAGCGAAGGAACGCGAGCTACTAGTAATAGAAGAGGGTACGGCTACTCTACGTAAAGTATCGATAGAGGAAGAGAACCCTACGCTACTTAAAGGTAATATTCTTAGATTAGGTATATAATACTACGATTATAGAAACAGTCTCCGCAATATTAAATTATATAAATAATTACATAAGCATGTAAATAAGTAACAACGTCTTTATTCAATTAATTATAGTCCTTCTAGCTTATACAACTACGTAATAATTTCGTTCCTTAAGTAGTTAACTATATAAAGAATTTAGGGCCTATTAAGTAAAGTTAGTCTACCTCGTTATCGTCCTCGATAACCCTATAGTATATATAAGGGTTAAGAGCTATAGTAATCTATATATTAAGTAGACAGTATAATAGAATATCTAGCGGTGTTCTATAGCTCCGAGTGAATGTAAATCGCTATATATAGTAGTAGAGAACGCCTCTTCCGAGATGCTAATTTCCGACTTTGTAGGTCGAGATTTCTACCTATACTACGAGGCTCTATCTCTAATAGTATAGTACAGCTTCCGGATAAAGAGAGGTTAGTACTATATAGCAATTTTGTTATTCTAAGCATATAGAACAATAATAGTATAATAGAATCCTATTATTCTCGACGCTAGTCTAGCAAAGTCGACAAAGCAATAAACCTAGATTATGCGCTATTATATATAATAGGCTATCTGTTTATTTAGTAGTACGCTAGTCGCTCGCTATTCAATCTTATTTAAGCGCTATCTACTTAGTTAACCGGCCTATATCTACTTCTTTAACTATACGATTGAATATTATAGAGACTATACGTATATAAAGGAACTTTAGGTATATACCTATTCTGCGTATTAAATAGGTGCGTACCTAAAGTTTCTTTATTAGTATACACTTATTATATAACTACGGTTTTAGGCGTACGCCCGAAGTTTTTGCTATTGTCGGCGCTATCTAGTAGCCGTATTAAGCGGTAGCTATGCCTAGTATTCGGCTAGCCTTGCCTTACTATTTCGCGACGGAATCTACTCGTCGTTATCGTCGTCGTCGGCAGACGTAGAGTTACTATTATCTAGCCCTCTTAGTCGCTAAATCTGTCGCATCGCTATAAAGCAGTTAATAAGATCTTCGCTAATTATCTACTATCCTTAATTACGGAGTAGATTAGGAGTATAGCGGTATATTATATAAAGTTAGTTCTTCTTTTTTACGGTACTAACGAGCGACTAATGCTATAGGATAGTGCTATTCTAGATAAGGTTACTTGCGCTAACTAGGACGGCGGCTACCTACTTTACCTTATATTAAGCGGTAGTACCGGGTATTTTCTTCTATCGAACGGCTTAATAGATTTTGCTTTTATCGTAAGTAGGGAGGATGCGTATCTAATTTATTATATAACGCCCTATACTATACTTAAACTATTGCGCAATGTCTAGGTAATCCCGACTAAGTAAGGCGAGTATATCGAAATAGTACCTCGCCTACCTACGCTATAGTCGGCGTTCCTAGCTATTGCGGCGAAAACCGTCGTCCTAGTTAAAGAGTAGCTAAAGGCGGGTTTGCTAGATAGCGGTAAATAAGGTAAAGCCGCCTTCTATAGCGTTACTACTACCGCCCCGGGCGACGATAATATTAGGTCTTCCGCCCGTTATCCGATATATAAGGTCGTACGAAAAGCTATAGAGACCGGCTCTCTCTTTATCGGTAACTTCCTCCGAGAAGAAGTAGCGTAACCGTACCTAATCCCCTAGGCGCTTATCGGGCTTTAAGAGTATACGGAGTATATAGCTAGTATAGCGGTATCTATATACCTAGCTTAATCGCTAAAGCGCCCGTTTAACGATACCTAGGTACTAATCCGAGTTGTTATCCTCTTCTAAGTCGTTACCCTTACGCTCCCTATACGCTGCTCGATACGTTTAGTAGGCGGTAACGAATTAGTCGATCGTCTCCTTTACGTAGTTATAGAAAGCTTACTCTAGCCTTCCCGAACTAGTAGCCTAGAGCTAGCTACAGAGGAAGTCGGTAGTATAGGCGGTCTACTAGAGCGCGGCAGTATAGAAGCGTAGTTAAACCTAGTTAAAGAGATCGGCTAGAAGCTAGGCGGTATACGTAGTACGGAGGCTTGCTATAATATTTAAACCCCGACGACTTCCTTCCTACTCTCTATCGCCCGCGCCTAACTAGTCGTAACGATTACGAGAGAGTCTATGCTTTATACTAAAGGAACTACTATTACAGGTCGTAGTTAGTAAGTCGAATAGTATATTAAGTATTACTAACGTAGAGGCTTCCTTAATAGCGCGGGTTATACGATCGAGTTAGGCGGTATTTACGCCTACGTTAACGGACCTTTACGAAAGGACTATATATATTACAAAGAGCTAGCGGTTTAACTATAAACGTATAAAGTCGACGACGTACTTACTCTCGAGTACGAAGAAAGGCTAGTAAGTGCGACGCCTATCTACTCCCTCGGTTAGGCTTAGGCGAGTTATAGGCAGATTAGGCTAATAGAGTAGGTCCTAGTAAGTGCGAACCTCTCCTCGTACGCTAAAGGGAACGGTGCTCGAGGCGTAGCTATCTAGCGTATTATACGCCTATATAATTTCCGCTTTAAAGGCGTCTAAGATACGAGCTCGGCGAAATATAGTATCTCGGGCAATAAGGGAAGTAACGGCGGCTACCTAGTCGATAGTAGACTAGGAGAATATAAGAAGCGGCAGTATTAACTAACTAAAAATAGGTTCTACCGTTCGGTTAATAGACGCGAAGAGATCCTTCGATATATTATATCCTTAGAAGAAGCCGATACTACTAAGCCGCTCTATAGACTTACGGAGTAGTTTGCCTCGGATACTATAAGCCTCTTATATACCGAACTACTAGTATACTTAAGGATACTCGATATTAAAGCCGCTAGTCTTCGCAATACTATAGGCTGTCTAGTAAAGGGCGATAAGCGGAGATACTACTACGTCTTCGACTACTAGTCTAGTAGGGATGTCTTCCTACGCGAGGTCGAACTAAGCGCGGTCTATATTACGATATATAGGGTTAAACTAGCGCTCGAGGGACTAATCGAGGAGTTCTTTAAGCTCTAGGGGAGTCTATGCCTCTAGACGGATTTTAGTCCTATACTATATAATAACTAGTTCTATACGCCGCTAATATATATCTAAGTCTCGACGTAACCGACGTTCGATACCCTACTATAAACAATATAGTCGTAGTATAGCTACGTCGACTATAGGGTCTTAATTTACCGGTAGCGGATCTATAATATCGTAAGAGATTTTACTAACGTTGCGATTATTGCCTTCTACGCCTTGTTTCTATCGAGTATATACGCGATTATATACTTACTAGAAGGATAGGGGATAATATACGAGCACTCGAGAAGGATAAGTATCGCGAAGCGTAGGAATAAGGATAGTATTAATAAAGTAAGCCTGTTTACGCTTGTTTATATAATAGCGACGTTGCCGGTCGATCTTCCGATTTCGATTCGCTTTAGGGAGTAGAAGGTTAGGGAAGAAGAGGTACGTATTAAATCTAGAAGTATCGAGTCTAGTCGCGATCCGTATATACTTATAGCGTTCGGGTCGTATCGGAGAGCGGCCTACTAGTATATACTACTCGTAAGTAATAGTCTTTATAAAGCGAGGCGTATAGAACAACCGAATACCGGCTCTATAGGTCGCAAGTAAGGTTATAGGGAGGAGAAGTGCGTTAATGTCCTAGTATCGAGTAATATAAAATAGCTAATTAGTAGATATAAGGTACGACTTCTCGAGTAATAGGACCGTAGAAGGTACCCTATTAACCTACCCGGCGAGGAGTCTACGCTAGTCGACGCCTCGGAGCTACTCGTATATATACGTCGGGAGCTTACTATACTCTACGACGTACGCAAGTATATCCGGGAGCTAGTAAAGTTAACTTTAGGCGAAGGTAGCGGTAGTACCCTTAGTAACAAATTCTACGAGTATAACTTTAGGCGGTATCGGCTCCTCTTCTTCCGCGTCCGTATCCTAGTCTTAGGAATACTTATAAAAGCAACTATCTATAGCGAGCGCTTAGTAAAGTACTATCCGACTATAAGGGGTCGATATAATAGGTAGGTTGTCTAGTTCCTCGTCGGAATTAACCCTAGCGTCGCTACTCGAAGGACTACTTAAATCCGATTAGATTAAACTACTAGTTACCGAAGGTACTCGCGAGCTTTTAAGCGTAACGTCGCTATTATCGTCTCGACCCTACCGACCTCGTAGTAGCGTAGGTCGTAGCGGTAGTAGGGGTTCTAGTAAGGCAGGGCGCGGGTTACGCCCTCTAGGATTTAGCCGGATACGTAGTAGGAGCCCGCGTTATAGCTACGATAGCTAAGCTCTAGGACGAGGCCTTTATAAGCTCTCTCTTAAATTAGACCTAGTAATACTATCTCTTAATCTAGACGGGCTTCGCCTTAAGCTAGGGCTAGGAATACTGTCTCTAGAATTAGACTTAGATATACTCGCGCTTGCGATCGGTCGACTACGCCGTACCGAGGCTAGTAGTTAATTCGTCCTATCTCTTAAAGTAGGTAACGAGGGGCTCTCTAGAATAGGAGGGAAGGAGAGACTTCTTCGAGAAGTCGGCGAAGCAGGTTAAGTAGCGGACTTCGAAGCTAGTAATAGGGGAGAATAAGCTACGCTTACTTAGGAGTCTAGCTTAGGCGGCGTCGTAGGTAATAAGGGGCTCTCTAGAATAGGAGGGAAGGAGAGACTTCTTCGAGGAGTCGGCGAAGTAGGTTAAGTAGCGGACTTCAAAGCTAGTAATAGGGAAGAATAAGCTACGCTTTCTTAGGAGTTAGGCTTAGGCGGCGTCGCTAGTATAGAAGCTAGCGGGGAAGGCGTCGCTAGTATAGAAGCTAGCTAGGAAGGCGTCGCTAGTATAGAAGCTAGTACGGGAGGTGTCGCTAGTATAGAAGCTAGCTAGGGAGGTATCGCTAGTATAGAAGCTAGCTAGGGAGGTATCGCTAGTATAGAAGCTAGCGCGGGAGGTATCGCTAGTATAGAAGCTAGCGCGGGAGGTATCGCTAGTATAGAAGCTAGCGCGGGAGGTATCGCTAGTATAGAAGCTAGCGCTAGTAGGGATTATACTATAGCGGACGAAGAGGGTCTAGTAGCTATCGGAGCGGGGCGGTAAACTATTCTACGTAGGGTAAGAGGACCTATATACGAAGGGAGAGTATTAGATAGGTATACTAGTTAAGTGCTATCTGTTTTAGGGAGAAGGGGACGTAGAGGAGCCCGCCGAATAGCTAACCGAGGCTAGTCGTAGGTAGGGATAGCCTATACGATCGATTATTAAACGAGCGACGTAGAAGTGCTATCCCTTAGAGTAGAGCTAGCGGCGTTAGCTCTAGCGAATTAATCGACTACCGCGATAACATCGTCGATCTCGAGCTAGTTAATATAGGTAGCGAGGAGCTATAGCCTATCTCTAGTATTTGTACGCGGCGCTATCTATAAAGAGAGCAGTAGTAGTCGTAGTACTAGGAGAAGTAGCCGTCCCTAACTAGCCGAATAGTACTAACTCTAGAGTGTTTAACTACCTACTACGCCTGTTTAGCTACGAAGTAAAGGATTAATATAGGGGATAGGTTAGGTAGCCGAGGAGGTAGACGATATAGCGGCTAGATATAGTAGCAGCGTAGACGAAGAAGATACTACGCCTAGGTCTTGCTTAGCTTGCTATACTTTCTTCTAGGCTCGTCGTAGAGCTGTACTCGCTAACTTCCTCGCGGTACGTTCGGCCTTCTTCTTCCGCTCTTCCTCTTTAGTACCGAGTAGCTTGCGCTATCCTTTAGGCGGCATTGTATTAATTCCGTTAATAGCGGAGGGCAAAGCTTATATATAAGCCGCGCTAATAAGCATAGAATTCGAGGAGGTAGTAGTTCTATCTCGCAGAAACTACTAATACTAGAAAGGGCTACCCCTTTCTAGCGATGCATTTTGTATATAAGAGAGCAAGGAATAGTAGCGTAGTATATTTTGCGTATAAAGCAGTGCGTACAAGTAGGTTCGTATACTGCCTACGGCCTTCCCGTAGACGTTACAAAACCTAAAGTCTAGCAATAAAAGGATACCGTAAACAACTTAAAACTTTAGGTACGTACCTAAAACTAGGCGTTTTAGGTACGTACTAAAAGTTTTAAGTTGTTCCTCTATCGGACTATAGGATAAGTAAACCTAAAGAGTATTATAGGTAGGTCTATTATTAAAGGTAAAAGTCCTTACTAGGCGATAGGCGGAGTAATACGAAATACGGGATAAGGTTCGTAGTAGCCTTCCGTAACAGCGAAGGAAGGCTATTTAATTAGATAGTTAGCTAGGTTCTAATAATGTTTAATTAATATCGGGTAGACAGGTTAGCTAGATTTCGGGAAAGGGTACCTCGTATACTTAATATAAGACTAAAAGTATAGCTAAGAAGATAGGTAAATCCCTACTTACGGAACCGGAGGGTAAGGGGTAGGGGAATGCGTACCCCGTATATTTCTTAACCGGAAGCGCTCTATCGCGTTCTAACGGAGCGAGGGCCGTATCGCTAGTTATAGCTAATTAGCTAGACGCGGGCGCGGTCGAGATACGACTTAGAATACGAACGCCTTCTTACTTTAATATTTCTTAAGCGCTTCGTCGTATCCTAGCGAAGCGGCTTACTAACTAGAAGCGCTTCGTCGTATCCTAACGAAGCGGCTTACTAACTAGAAGCGCTTCGTCGTATCCTAACGAAGCGGCTTAACGACATCCTTATCCTTACTACGACTACCGAGACGTACAAATTCTTCCTCGAATATAGCGATATAACGTAAAAACTAGTCGATAGCGTAGTTAGTCTAATAAGCGATAATTATTAGTAGATCTCCCTTATTCTAGTTCTCGAGTATTACTTTAATAGCTTGTATAGAGATATAGGTCTTGCTAGTACCGGGTAGGCCTTAAATAATAGCAAGACGCGCCGTTAGAATACGACGGAGCGCTTCTAGTTAGGAGGCGTCTAGAGCACTATTAGGCTTAGAAGGCTAGTGCTTAACTATATTAATATTCTCGAAGCTCTCGTTAGAGTTATTAACTAGGATAGAGCTTAGATCTCGCTTCGGCTGTGCTTTAATATACTTAGGCGCCGAAATATAAGGCTATATACTAACGAGGTACTCTAATAAGGGGAAACCCTCGCGTATTATACGCTAAAGGCTAAGCAAGGTATGCCGATTAGCTTCGAAAAGTCCGCTACGGTCCTCTACTATAAGATATTCTATAGCAGGATCTAGCTTTATCTCCTCGGGACGGGCAAAGGCGAGATTAGGCTTAGGTAGATTCTACTAAAGTCCCTCTAGTAGTCGAGCAGCAATAGTAGCGACAATAGCGCGAGATACGAACTTATTATTTATTAGTATAAGAACGACTAAGCTGCTAGCGATAAGGCGCTTTAACTGTTCCTATAGAACTTTCTTACTAGTAGGGAGGAGACTAAAAGTAACGCGGACGGCGAAGCTACGTATAGACAAAGTCGCGCCGTAGATGTAAACCTACTTAGGTTAGTATATAACGGGCGGCGCGTTAAAGGGGTAAAGGCGAGACTAACCTTCGTATAGATGCCGACTTTGCTATTAAATGCGTCCTTAGCGGTATATAGAGTATAGCGAGTTATTAAGACTGCTTTATAAAGGCCGCGGAGGGTATCTTCGCGGTTCCTATAGAACTTTCTTACTAGTACGGAGGAGACTAAAAGTAACGCGGACGGCGAAGCTACGTATAGACAAAGTCGCGCCGTAGATATAAACCTGCTTAGGTTAGTATATAATAGGCAGCGCGTTAAAGAGGTAAAGGCGAGACTAACCTTAGTATAGATACCGACTTTGCTATTAAATACGTCCTTAGCGGCATATAGAGTATAGCGAGTTATTAAGACTACTTCGCGAAGGCCGCGGAGGGCATCTTCGCGGTATAGCTCGTAGAGAGTACTCTAAGAGAATAGTTCTATAAGGGAGGCGATAAATAGTAAATAGGGCTTGTCGATATCGCGCGCGAGGGCGAGCGTTCCTATCGCTAGTTATAGCTAATTAGCCCGCGGCCCTTACCGTATCGCTAGTTATAGCTAATTAGCCCGACGCGGGCGTAGTCGAGATACGACTAAGAATGCGACCGCCTTCTTATTTAGCTCGTAATATACGTAGGCGGCCTACGAGTAGGCGCGAGAATATATTCTTTTATACCTTCGATATTATAATATCGAATAAATAGAGAATAGTTCTATAAGGGAGGCGATAAATAGTAAATAGGGCTCGTCGACGTCGCGCGCGAGGGCGAGCGTTCCTATCGCTAGTTATAGCTAATTAGCTCGTAGCCCTTACCGTATCGCTAGTTATAGCTAATTAGCCCGACGCGGGCGTAGTCGAGATACGACTTAGAATACGACCGCCTTCTTATTTAGCTCGTAATATACGTAGGCGGCCTACGAGCAGGCGCGAGAATATATTCTTTTATACCTTTGATATTATAATATCGAATAAATAGAGAATAGTTCTATAAGGGAGGCGATAAATAGTAAATAGGGCTCGTCGACGTCGCGCGCGAGGGCGAGCGTTCCTATCGCTAGTTATAGCTAATTAGCCCGCGGCCCTTGCCGTATCGCTAGTTATAGCTAATTAGCCCGACGCCGGCGCCCTACTATACGCCCGCTATACGCCTAACCCTAACCCTAAAGTGCCCTATAGTAGGCCTAGTCGATAACCGGGTTGTGCTTTTTAAGCTAAGGAAGACTAAGAATAACGGGGTAAGTCTTCGAGAGTTTCGTAAGGAAAAACATAATATATTCGGTATATAGGCCGATAGTAATAGATAAGTAGTAGATCTAGGTTACCTTACCGGCGGCCGCGGTCGTACCGTTAAACATTTCTAACTCCCGAGCGTACGTAAGGTCTTAGAACGTTAAGCCGAGCTCTCTCGCATAGTTGTAATCTATAAACGAGTAGCCGGTTGCGCCGTTATTAATAAAAGCTATAGTTTTCAATAATTTCTTTTAATTTCCTATTAACGTTTCTACTATAAAAGGCTAGTAGACTAACTCTTTCTCTATAGCCGAGCTAGAGAAAGGGAAGGTAGTAGTAGATACTCTTAGTTTTAGAACGAATAAACCTTATAAGCGACTATATATAAGGTTTAAGCTTTTCCCTAGCCGCTCGGAGTAGCGCTAGCCGGTAAAGGCGTATCTAGAGTCGTAATATTCGCGGCGGCGACTCGCTATATCGTTAGCGTATTTAGCCGGCCGACGAGAGACAGGTAGAGGCGAGCAATATATCCTTTTACTCCGTAGTAGATATATTCTCCTACCGTACGGCGACGCTACTTCTCTTCTTCCGAAAGCTTACTATTTACTAGGGGCGCGCGTAGACGGGCGCCGAGCGAGGCAGCGCTTAAATCTATCGGATCGGTAGTAGGCTAGGCGCCTAGCGGTATTAGGGCTATAGCCGGAGCTAGTACTAAAGCCGGCGTCTAAGCTATCTATAACTTCGACGGTAGCGTAGCGAACGGCGACGTAAAGCGACCGGTATTCGTATAGGCGCCTCCGCGGTTAGCGATAATTTTCGCGAAGTTTCGAGTCGTATTATCGATACGCGTAAGTAAGGCGTATAGTTCGGTAATGTTTAGATTCTCCGTATCCTTATCGCGGACTTATAGTATTATTTCTTCGCTAAGGCCGCGTACTAAGATCTACTTAGCGACGTCCGGGGGGTATTCGGCGTACCTAATCTCGTATTAGAAGGCGGTATAGTACTCTTAGTAGGTCTTATTTGCTTGCTTAAGTTTGTCTAAGTTTAGGCGCGTAGTTTGCTTACGGTCAGGGTCGCCGAAACTAGCGTCGAGGGCCTTCTAGATAGTAGCCGTTATAGTTGTTTCTATATTTTCTAAGAGGCTATAGCAGGAATCGAGGGCGGAGCTACTAAGCAGAGAAAATATAAATCCGGTCTTTAAAGCTTTAGTCGGATAGTAGTCGGCGTTAGCGAGAAAGCGGATCTTAACCTATATCTTAAATTCTTCGTATACTTTACGCTTACTAGTAAAGCGTTCGGGGTCGCTTAGCTTCTTACTCTTGTTCGAAGTAGGTATAAATAGGTAAGAAGCGGGTACCGCGGCGCCTAGGCGAGTAGAGGCGAGCTACGACTAGAGGCGGCCTACCTCGTCTTCTTTTTCCGCGATAGAAGCATTCGCGTCGCTAAGAGCCGTACTAAGGCTAGTACGGGAGACCGAGAGGAAACGAGTAGTATCTTTATAAGCCTTAAGCAGGTTAATAAGTAGTTCCGGGTCGGTAGCGTAGGCGTAATCTAGCTATTCGCGCGTAGCGGGGATTTTATTCTATACTAAGCTTAAAAAATCGGGTACGTCGTTAGGTCTTATATTTTAAATCTATTCGTTAGGCGTATCTATCTTAATAGAGGCGTTTTTTAAGGCAGTTCGTAATATAAGGGTTAGTAGCTAAGTAGTAAGAATATATACGAAACTTTAAACTAAACTAAAGGGAGCACTAAATTAATATAGCTACTATCTATATAAGACGAACTGCGAAGAAAGGAAGAAGGGTGCCTTAGAGGGAGAGTCCCTTCCTTAGTATTCCGCCCTACAGCCGTCTAGCGCGTCCGACGCGTAAGCGTAAGTACGTATATCCGCTATCTCGTAGCGCCGTTATCTCTTAGCTAACTTACGTAGCGCGCGTATACGAACTCGTTTAACCGCTCTTAAGTAAACATGTTTCTCCTAGCTCTTCCCTGCCTTCCGGTTCCTTCCTACTACTCGGATCTGTCCTACGACTCTATATATCTCGCTTACTATCGTCCGTATATACGTACGTATAGTTTAGTATAGTCCCGTCGTTCGTATATTAATATATAACGTATTATTCTACTATATACGGCCTCCGTAGGAGTCCCTAAGATGTTACGTTATACGGCTAAGTAGGCGACCTAGGCGTACTAGGCGTACTAGGCATATTAGGCGTACTAGGCGTACTAGGCGTACTAGGCGACCTAGGCTAACTAGGCGACCTACTTCGCTAGGGGCCCCTACTACTAAGGCAACTCAAATCCGATATTACTTTATAGTATAGCGGCTAGCTTATAGGACTTGTCGGTGCTTTCTAGGCAGCTACTATAATAATAGGTTCTACTATTCGGTTAATAGACGTAAAGAGATCCTTCGATATATTATATCCTTAGAAGAAGCCGATACTACTAAGCCGCTCTACGGACTTACGGAGTAGTTTACCTCGGATACTATAAGCCTCTTATATACCGAACTACTAGTATACTTAAGGATACTCGATATTAAGGCCGCTAGTCTTTGTAACGCTATAGGCTGTCCGGTAAAGGGCGATAAGCGGAGATACTACTACGTCTTCGACTACTAGTCTAGTAGGGATGTCTTCCTATACGAGGTCGAACTAAGCGTAGTCTATATTACGATATATAGGGTTAAACTAGCGCTCGAGGGACTAATCGAGGAGTTCTTTAAGCTCTAGGGGAGTCTATACCTCTAGACGGATTTTAGTCCTATACTATATAACAACTAGTTCTATATACCGCTAATATATATCTAAGTCTCGACGTAACCGACGTTCGATACCCTACTATAAACAATATAGTCGTAGTATAGCTACGTCGACTATAGGGTCTTAATTTACCGGTAGCGGATCTATAATATTATAAGAGATTTTACTAACGTTACGATTATTACCTTCTACGCCTTATTTCTATCGAGCGTATATACGATTATATACTTACTAGAAGGATAGGGGATAATATACGAGCACTTAAGAAGGATAAGTATCGCGAAGCGTAGGAATAAGGATAGTATTAATAAAGTAAGCCTATTTACGCTTGTTTATATAATAGCGACGTTACCGGTCGATCTTCCGATTTCGATTCGCTTTAGGGAGTAGAAGGTTAGGGAAGAAGAGGTACGTATTAAATCTAGAAGTATCGAGTCTAGTCGCGATCCGTATATACTTATAGCGTTCGGGTCGTATCGGAGAGCGGCCTACTAGTATATACTACTCGTAAGTAATAGTCTTTATAAAGCGAGGTATATAGAATAACCGAATACTAGCTCTATAGGTCGCAAGTAAGGTTATAGGGAGGAGAAGTACGTTAATATCCTAGTATCGAGTAATATAAAATAGCTAATTAGTAGATATAAGGCACGACTTCTCGAGTAATAGAACCGTAGAAGGTACCTTATTAACCTATCCGGCGAGGAGTCTACGCTAGTCGACGCCTCGGAGCTACTCGTATATATACGTTAGGAGCTTACTATACTCTACGACGTACGTAAGTATATCCGGGAGCTAGTAAAGTTAACTTTAGGCGAAGGTAGCGGTAGTACTCTTAGTAACAAATTCTACGAGTATAACTTTAAGTAGTATCGGCTCCTTTTCTTCCGCGTCCGTATTCTAGTCTTAGGAATACTTATAAGAGCAACTATCTACAGCGAGCGCTTAGTAAAGTACTATCCGACTATAAGGGGTCGATATAATAGGTAAGTTATCTAGTTCCTCGTCGGAATTAACCCTAGCGTCGCTACTCGAAGAACTACTTAAATCCGATTAGATTAAACTACTAGTTACTAAAGGTACTTACGAGCTTTCGAGCGTAACGTCGCTATTATCGTCTCGACCCTACCGACCTCGCGATAGTATAGGTCGTAGTAGTAGTAGGGGTTCTAGTAAGATAGGGCGCGGATTGCGCCCTCTAGGATTTAGCCGAATATATAGTAGGAGCCCGCGTTATAGCTACGATAGGTAAGCTCTAGGACGAGGCCTTTATAAGCTCTCTCTTAAATTAGACCTAGTAATACTATCTCTTAATCTAGACGGGCTTCGCCTTAAGCTAGGGCTAGGAATACTATCTCTAGAATTAGACTTAGATATACTCGCGCTTGCGATCGGTCGACTACGCCGTACTAAGGCTAGTAGTTAATTCGTCCTATCTCTTAAAGTAGGTAACGAGGGGCTCTCTAGAATAGGAGGGAAGGAGAGACTTCTTCGAGAAGTCGGCGAAGTAGATTAAGTAGTAGACTTCGAAGCTAGTAATAGGGGAGAATAAGCTACGCTTACTTAGGAGTCTAGCTTAGGTAGCGTTATAGGTAACGAGGGGCTCTCTAAAATAGGAGGGAAGGAGAGACTTCTTTAAGGAGTCGGCGAAGTAGATTAAGTAGTAGACTTCGAAGCTAGTAATAGGGAAGAATAAGCTACGCTTCCTTAGGAGTTAGGCTTAGGCGGCGTCGCTAGTATAGAAGCTAGTAGGGAAGGCGTCGCTAGTATAGAAGCTAGCTAGGAAGGCGTCGCTAGTATAGAAGCTAGCGCGGGAGATATCGCTAGTATAGAAGCTAGCTAGGGAGGTATCGCTAGTATAGAAGCTAGCGCGGGAGGTATCGCTAGTATAGAAGCTAGCGCGGGAGGTATCGCTAGTATAGAAGCTAGCGCGGGAGGTATCGCTAGTATAGAAGCTAGCGCGGGAGGTATCGCTAGTATAGAAGCTAGCGCTAGTAGGGATTATACTATAGCGGACGAAGGGGATCTAGTAGCTATCGGAGCGGGGCCGTAAACTATTCTATATAGGGTAAGAGGACCTATATACGAAGGGAGAGTATTAGATAGATATACTAGTTAAGTACTATTTGTTTTAGGGAGAAGGGGACGTAGAGGAGCCCGCCGAATAGCTAACTAAGGCTAGTCGTAGGTAGGGATAGCCTATACGATCGATTATTAAACGATAGACGTAGAAGTACTATCCCTTAGAGTAGAGCTAGCGGCGTTAGCTCTAGTAAATTAATCGACTACCGCGATAACATCGTCGATCTCGAGCTAGTTAATATAGATAGCGAGGAGCTATAGCCTATCTCTAGTATTTATACGCGGCGCTATTTATAAAGAGAGCGGTAGTAGTCGTAGTACTAGGAGAAGTAGCCGTCCCTAACTAGCCGAATAGTACTAACTCTAGAGTATTTAACTACCTACTACGCCTATTTAGCTACGAAGTAGAGGGTTAATATAGAGGATAGATTAGGTAGCCGAGGAGGTAGACGATATAGCGGCTAGATATAGTAGTAGCGTAGACGAAGAAGATACTATACCTAGGTCTTACTCGGCTTGCTATACTTTCTTCTAGGCTTATCGTAGAGCCGTACTCGCTAACTTCCTTATAGTACGTTCGGCCTTCTTCTTCCGCTCTTCCTCTTTAGTACTAAGTAGCTTACGCTATCCTTTAGGCAGCATCGTATTAATTCCGTTAATAGCGGAGGGCAAAGCTTATATATAAGCCGCGCTAATAAGTATAGAATTCGAGGAGGTAGTAGTTCTATCTCGCGGAAACTACTAATACTAGAAAGGGCTACCCCTTTCTAGCGATATATTTTATATATAAGAGAGTAAGGAATAGTAGCGCAGTATATTTTACGTATAAAGTAGTGCGTATAAGCAGGTTCGTATACTACCTACGGCCTTCCTATAGACGTTGCAAAACCTAAAGTCTAGTAATTAAAGGACACCGTAAATAACTTAAAACTTTAGGTACGTACCTTAAACGCCTAGTTTTAGGTACGTACTAAAAGTTTTAAGTTATTCCTCTATCGGACCGTAGGATAAGTAAACCTAAAGAGTATTACTAGTAGGTCTATTATTAAAGGTAAAAGTCCTTACTAGGCGATAGGCGGAGTAATACGAGATATAGGGTAAGGTTCGTAGTAGCCTTCCGTAATAGCGAAGGAAGGCTATTTAATTAGATAGTTAGCTAGGTTCTAATAATGTTTAATTAATGTCGGGCAGATAGGTTAGCTAGATTTCGGGAAAGGGTACCTCGTATACTTAATATAAGACTAAAAGTATAGCTAAGAAGATAGGTAAATCCCTACTTACGGAACCGGAGGATAAGGGGTAGGGGAATACGTACCCCGTATATTTCTTAACCGGAAGCGCTCCGTCGCGTTCTAACGGAGCGAGGGCCGTATTGCTAGTTATAGCTAATTAGCTAGACGCGGGCGCGGTCGAGATACGACTTAGAATACGAACGCCTTCTTACTTTAATGTTTCTTAAGCGCTTCGTCGTATCCTAGCGAAGCGGCTTACTAACTAGAAGCGCTTCGTCGCATCCTAACGAAGCGGCTTAACGATATCCTTATCCTTACTACGACTACCGAGACGTACAAATTCTTCCTCGAATATAGCGATATAACGTAAAAACTAGTCGATAGCGTAGTTAGTCTAATAAGCGATAATTATTAGTAGATCTCCCTTATTCTAGTTCTCGAGTATTACTTTAATAGCTTATATAGAGATATAGGTCTTACTAGTACTAGATAGGCCTTAAATAATAGTAAGACGCGCCGTTAGAATACGATAGAGCGCTTCTAGTTAGGAGGCGTCTAGAGCACTATTAGGCTTAGAAGGCTAGTACTTAACTATATTAATATTCTCGAAGCTCTCGTTAGAGTTATTAACTAGAATAGAGCTTAGATCTCGCTTCGGCTATACTTTAAAATACTTAGGCGCCGAAATATAAGGCTATATACTAACGAGGTACTCTAATAAGGGGAAACCCTCGCGTATTATACGCTAAAGGCTAAGTAAGGTATACCGATTAGCTTCGAAAAGTCCGCTACGGTCCTCTACTATAAGATATTCTATAGTAGGATCTAGCTCTAACTCCTCGGGACGAGCAAAGGCGAGATTAAGCTTAGGTAGATTCTACTAAAGTCCCTCTAGTAGTCGAGCGGCAATAGTAGCGATAATAGCGCGAGACACGAACTTGTTATTTATTAGTATAAGAACGACTAAGCTACCGGCGATAAGGCGCTTTAACTATTCCTATAGAACTTTCTTACTAGTACGGAGGAGACTAAAAGTAACGTAGACGGCGAAGCTATATATAGACAAAGTCGCGCCGTAGATATAAACCTGCTTAGGTTAGTATATAACGGGCGGCGCGTTAAAGGGGTAAAGGCGAGACTAACCTTCGTATAGATACCGACTTTACTATTAAATGCGTCCTTAGCGGTATATAGAGTATAGCGAGTTATTAAGACTACTTCGCGAAGGCCGCGGAGGGTATCTTCGCGGTTCCTATAGAACTTTCTTACTAGTATAAAGGAGACTAAAAGTAACGCGGACGGCGAAGCTACGAGTAGACAAAGTCGCGCCGTAGATATAAACCTACTTAGGTTAGTATATAACGGGCGGCGCGTTAAAGGGGTAAAGGCGAGACTTACCTTAGTATAGATACCGACTTTACTATTAAATGCGTCCTTAGCGGCATATAGAGTATAGCGAGTTATTAAGACTACTTCGCGAAGGCTATAGAGGGTATCTTCGCGGTATAGCTCGTAGAGAGTACTCTAAGAGAATAGTTCTATAAGGGAGGCGATAAATAGTAAATAGAGCTAGTCGACGTCGCGCGCGAGGGCGAGCGTTCCTATTGCTAGTTATAGCTAATTAGCCTACGGCCCTTACTATATCGCTAGTTATAGCTAATTAGCCTAACGCGGGCGTAGTCGAGATACGACTAAGAATACGACCGCCTTCTTATTTAGCTCGTAATACATATAGGCGGCCTATAAGTAGGCGCGAGAATATATTCTTTTATACCTTCGATATTATAATATCGAATAAATAGAGAATAGTTCTATAAGGGAGGCGATAAATAGTAAATAGGGCTCGTCGACGTCGCGCGCGAGGGCGAGCGTTCCTATCGCTAGTTATAGCTAATTAGCCCGCGGCCCTTACTATATCGCTAGTTATAGCTAATTAGCCTAACGCGGGCGTAGTCGAGATACGACTAAGAATGCGACCGCCTTCTTATTTAGCTCGTAATATACGTAGGCGGCCTACGAGTAGGCGCGAGAATATATTCTTTTATACCTTCGATATTATAATATCGAATAAATAGAGAATAGTTCTATAAGGGAGGCGATAAATAGTAAATAGGGCTCGTCGACGTCGCGCGCGAGGGCGAGCGTTCCTATCGCTAGTTATAGCTAATTAGCCCGCGGCCCTTACTATATCGCTAGTTATAGCTAATTAGCCCGACGCCGGCGCCCTACTATACGCCCGCTATACGCCTAACCCTAACCCTAAAGTGCCCTATAGTACGTCCTTAAATAGTTTAGAGAACTACCGTCTTATATAATATAGGTAGACCGAAGTACGGCACTTAGCCTATCTAGTCTAGGCCGTCGGCTAGTAGGTTATAGATAGGTAAGGCGGGCGTATTACTAGAGCTATAGCGTTAAATAACGCTATAAACGTAATCTACCCTTACTATAGTCGGTATTAGTCTACTAGGTTATCTTTATCCTAGTACTCTAGTAACCTACCGAATACTATAGCGACCTTAGCTAACGCTAAATACTACCTTGCGGGCTCCTAATCGAAGCTAAACGTCTAGTACGGCTAGTTACTATCGTCCTAGCTAAGTATATTTAACGCTACTCCGCTGTCCTTTAGCTATAAAGAGTCGATAGTTTTAGCCTAATTACGAAAAAGGGCGAGGCTTCGTACTAACTACTTAACCGGGTTATCTACTAACGTACTACCTACGCGGATCGGCCTTAGTACCGAATTATCTAAGTCGCGGAGCGCCCCGAATAGGCAAAAACAGTTAACGTAATAACGTAGTTTATATAATATTTTATCGATTATCCGTTACTATTCGGCCTTAACTTTAGTACGGTATCTAATCTATACGTTATACGTCGGTAATATAACGTAGTCTAGAATATAACCCTATATCGCTAGCTCTTCCTAGCTATTATCGAACGGCCCCTTTACTACCTATAGCGCGGCTAGGCGCCTTATATATACCGTATAGCTAGCTAGCGGTAATAGGACTCGGATAGTATTAGACTCTATATAGTATACGTTACTACTGCTATTATCTCTTTTATTTTCTCTATCTACCTATATATATATATCCGCTAGGATAGAGTCTAGTCGAGCGAATTGCTATTATTCGATTATATAGGTATCGTCTATAATTATAGGTACGAAGACGACCGGTATAAAGATCGGATCTTTATACTATACCGTAAGGACGATAAGATCCCTCGGCTACGCGTATAGAGCAGCGGTATATAACGCCCTATAGACGCCTAAGTACGATCGGCGCTAGTATCGATACGTAGAAAATAGCGGGCGTCGATTATAGAAGTCGTTCGCGTCGTAACGTATTACTCGTCGCTCGGATAGTATTTCGCTTACTACCTACTAAAAAACTATATCGAGGAGCTCCGGTAAGAGTAATAGTAGTATCGTAGTTATAGTAAGTATAAAGAATATCGCTATATAGCTAAGATATCGAGCGCGATATTAACTCCTTTTATTTTAATATATATATCTCGAGTAATCGCTCTCGCGCCCGTATATATTCGGATCTAGTACTATTAATTAGTAACTATGTTTTTTTTCTAGCTTTTATATAAACCGCTATCGCCTACGATATATTACTCGAATCTCGTCGACAACCCTCTAACTTTAATACTATAATCTATTAGTACTCTATATTAGGATAGCTTTATAGTTTAGTCGGTTAGTATCTACTAAGACGCTATATACTATATACAATTTTATATTACGATACCCTATATAAAGTAAAATTTATAAATTGTCTATAACCTAGCTAGTTTATATATACGAGACGAGATGTAGCTATTAATCGCGTATAATATAGCGATAGCAAGATATATACGAAAATATAAATAGATAGAGTAAGAGCTATAAAATTAATTACTAGGGCTAGTCTAGCGTAAATAGGGCGCTATTAGGGTTGTCTAGAAACTATTAAGTTATAAGCAGACTATTTTACTAGTCGGGAAAATAGTATTTAACGTTATTACGATATATATCGCTAGTAGGGTATCTTTAACGCTAGTTAAGACAACTATTATTTTATCCCCGAGGACGTACCGACGACTAAGCCCCGGCTAGTGTCCTTACGCTACCCGTATATTATCGCGCCGACCGGGAAACCCTAGGGCACTTATAGTGCTGCTTATAGAATCTATTAAGCTACGAGTAGACTGTTCTACTAGCCGGGAAGTTAATTATCGATGCTCTTATATCGTAAGTAGGGCGTTTCGGTACTATCCGTAGAAATTATTAAGCTACGAGTAGACTATTTCGCTAGCTAGGAAGTTAGCTATTAAGGCTCGGATCGGCGGTAGGGCGCAGTTAGTACTATTTATATAAATTATCTAGCTACGAGTAGACTATCCTACTAGCCGGGAAATTAACTATCGAGGCTTTTATATCGTAAGTAGGGCGCTTTTAGTACTGTTTATAGAAATTATTAAGCTACGAGTAGACTATTTTACTAGCCGGGAAAATAGTTATTAACGTCCTACGATATATATCGTTAGTAGTGCGTATTTAATACTACCTACTATACCTAACGTTTAATTATATAAGGATATATCGACGGCGAAGACCTACTTAACGTTATTATATTGCCTATAGACTATTTCGCCGACTAGGAACCCTAAAGCACTATCTCCTACTAGGCGATTTAATATATAGGATAATAATTGGCACTAGATTAATTAGTACGCATTTTATACGTATCCTTCCGATGCTCGAAATAGGTATATAGTAGTACGTCTATCCCCTCTATCGACTAACCTCGTTAATCTATATCTATCCTCGATGCCGCTTAAGAGTATCTATACTAATTGTTAACTATAATACTATTACCTATCGGCCTCGCCTATAGTCGCGGAGACCGTATCTAAGTACGCCTAGATTAATACTAATATAGCGTCGATCTTACCCTCTATATCCGGTATCTTATAAAGCGGAGCCTATCGATCCTATAGCCTAGTAACTAGACCGCCGAGGAGATAGGTATTTAGCTATACGATTTTAGTCGACTTCCTAGTCTTAGCTTCGAATATAAGACTAATAGCTATACCGGCGTTACTAAGTTTATACGAGTAGAGTATACCGAGGGCGTCGTTAATCTTTAGGTATAGGGTAGCGCGCTTATCCTCTATTAATAGCTAGCTAGCGGTAGTAGAGGAAGCCGATAGCTAGGCGTACGATTATAGGCGCTTTAGTATATATCGGGTACGCTTCGCGCTATAACGCTCGCTCGATAAATTGCGGCTAAGGCTAAACTTACGCTTACGAGGCCGAGTTAGAGACTAGATGTCCGTCTAAGGGCTAGTAATACCGCCTAGAGGCAAGTCTAGATCTTATAGATAGTCGGGGGCGGAAGATAGTCTAGAACTCGAGCGCCGGTCTATAGCTAACTCGTCGTCGTTATCGACGTCCTTAGTACTAGTAAGAGCGGACAATAGTCGCTTCTATTAAGCTTGCTTCTATCGAGCTCTATCGATATAGCGTATAATAGCTTCGTCGTTATTACTATTATCGTTACTATCGTCGCTATCCTTAGTAACGATAGTAGTAGATAGCGGAAACTTTAGGCCTTTACTATAGAGTCTTCTCTTACCCTTAGATCGAGCCTTAGGTAGAGGCTAAGCGGGTACCTTACCGTCCGATAGATAGGGAGTATTAGCCTTACTATTAGGTCGATTAACATCCGTATTAGCTAGACTAGTTAGGTCGTTAGCGTAATCGGATTAGCCGTCGTCGAAGCTATAGTTAGATTCGCTATCGTCGATTATCGTTACTAGCTATTAGATTTCTCTAAGTAGGATAGTATCGTCTTACTCGGGGTCGTATATAAGGTCGCCGAACTAATTATTAGGGCTAATAACCGGGATAGAATTAGGATCGTTAGGATCGGCTATCTTAGGCTTAATAGAGGCTAGAAATATAAGATATTCGAATTTAGTTCGGCCGTTTAATAGGATCTTAAGCTTAGCTACTACCTACCTAAATAGCGTAGAGTAGCGCTAGTAGTTTCGCGCTATAACGTCTTCGAGATATACTATAAGGGGAATTAGTAACTATATAAATACCGAAATGCTAACTATTTTACTAAATAGCAAAGTAGTCGGTAATACGACGACGATACTTACTATACTAATATAGGATAATATCTAGATTATAGTCGCTAGTATCGATAGCC
This sequence comes from Pseudocercospora fijiensis CIRAD86, assembly GCF_000340215.1. NCBI lineage: Eukaryota > Fungi > Ascomycota > Dothideomycetes > Mycosphaerellales > Mycosphaerellaceae > Pseudocercospora > Pseudocercospora fijiensis. The sequence goes on from NW_006921532.1 coordinate 30,650, forward strand.
TAGCGAGATATATCGTAAAGGTATCGATATATTATCTCGAGGGAGATAAACTCGACCTAATCTATATAGTATATATATAACTAGGCGCGAAAGTTAAAAGGCGCAATCTTAGGCTTAGCTTTAATATTAGGGTCGTCGCGATTATCTAGATCTCGTATAGGATAGTCGGAAGCGGAAGTCGGGACGGCTATTATAGTATTAAGGGTATAAGCCGTCTACTTAGCCTTAAGTCTACCGTAAGATAGGCGCTAGATTGCCTCGATAGGGAGGACGTATTTTATTACTAGCGTACAATACTCCTTCTATATAGGGTCGCGGCGACTAGATCGAATGCCGTATATAGTTCGTATATAGATATCCGCTATATCCTACTTTACGCGATAAGCCGCCTCTATAGTAAATATATCTTCGTCTTACTAGATAGTAGGGTCGGCTACGATTATAGTAGTTAATAGACGATATGCTTCCTCTTAAACTACGTCTAAGTCGGGGGTAACGGTTACTATAAGCTAGTTAAAGAATCGAGTATAGTAATCGTACTATAGTATATAGTCGATTGTATCGTCTAAGCTAAGGTCGTATACGATAACCGGGTAAGTCTACTTAACGCGAGAGGAGCGACCCGTCTACTAAGCCTTCTAGGTAAAGCCGACGATATTTAAGACGAGCTAGACGTATCCGCTATACTATAAATTAGCTGCCTCGGATCTAGTACGAGATAAGAGGATAATAACCTTAATCTTAGGATTATAGTTATAGTTATCCTCGGTAGAGCTACGCTCGGCTTAGGTTATCCCGGCGTAAATAGAGATATAATCGATTATATATAGGTCGAGAAGGAGCTCGATAGCCTTATAATTTAGCGGCTCGTTAACCTAAAAGATTATCTTCTCGTCGGTAAGGATAACGTATCGGTAGAGGAGCTATAGCGAAGCGTATAGCTTAGGTAACTCTTAAATTAGGTACTTAAGGCGATCTAGGCGCGCCCTAATACTAGGGTTATTAACATTTCCCTTAGTATAGGTCTAGAAGAAGTCCTAGGTAGATACGGAGTTCTAAGACCTAAACGGTAGTTAGTAAGAGTATAGTTAAAGTAGAGTAATCGCCGACTATTTCGCCGGCTAGTAAAACCGTCGACGTCGTATAATAGTTTTACCGGCCGGCGAAACGGTTAGAGACGGTAGACTTATAGTAAGTTAATATACGGTATAAAAGAGTTAATATTATACTCGAGGAGCTAGCTAAATATACCCGAGGAGGCGCTAAGTACTAATAATCGGCGAAATATAGTAGGGTAGGAGCGCTTCTAGCTAGGAGTAGTCGGGTTATTATAGACGTAGTTAAGGCGGTCGTTACCTACGATTATAGCGAATCTAGCGACTACGGCGCGATATATAGCCTCTAACGTTAAAGTAGGCGAGGTCTCTACGTAGATAATCTACTATAGTAGGATTTCGGAGCCGAGTATTACGGTCTCGCCCTAGATAAGCAGTTAGGTACCTTTAACGCGGCGAAGTATATAGATACTTATCGGTAGGGGAACGAGGGCGGAGTAGCGCCTATCTATATCCTCCTTATCGCTTAGGCGTAAGAGAGTCCGCTAGGCGACAGGATCGATTACTTAGAGGTAGCGTTCCTACTCGCTAATACTATACTACTTCTTACTATTACTATTCGGGGTAGGTTAGGACACTTAGTTAGTAGGTACGCGAGTCTAGTCTATACCGTACTTCTTACGGAACTCCTCGTATAGCCGCTCGTAGACGTCCGAGCTACCGAAGCTACTAATAAGTTCTTCGCGTTAAGTATCTAGCTACTTCTTACGAATACGCCGAAAGAGATAGCGTATAAGGCTAGCAAAGTCGGCTATATTATTACGGAATAGCGTAGCTATCGCAAACACTAAGACTATATACTCGTTATCGAGTAGTATCTATATAGAGTTACTCTATAGAGAAAACTTATTCTTAAAGTAATAGCCTTTATCGCCGATAATAATAGATAGCCGGGCGGCGCGCGTACCCTATAGAAGAGATATATTATTAGATATATACTCTAGTAGGAACGCCTCGTCCTTCTCCTTTTCCTTAGCGGCGTCGTATATACGCTCGGCGGTATTATCGAGTACGGTAAAGTCGTCGAGAGACTCTTTAGGTTCCTCGATATCGTAGAGTTACTCGAGTTTCTAGCCGTATCGCGTCTTATATATAACGCCTAGTTGTATAGTCTTCTAGACCTACGAATCCTTAGTAGTAATAAGGATAGTACGAGTAGTCTATAGGCTTTCGACTAGCAACCTATTAACGAAAGTAATAAGACCTTCTAGCTTAGCGGTAGTACCTTTAACGTAGTAGGTAGGATTCTTAGGATTAGGCTTAACGTTAATATATATAGCGACGTTAATATAGCGCGCGTAGCCCTCTCTAGGCCTAAAGTATCGGGCGCAATTATTACGCTAGGTATTAACGGCCGTATTAGGGCTAATCTCGTATATAGGTATATAATCCGGTAGAGCCGGATTATACTTATTAAAGAAGGCCTAGACTACTAAGAATACAAGGTTGTATATATCGGCGTCGGTATACTTTAGTAGAGTACGCTACTCGCTACCGGCCTTTACTATTTAGATGTCGATACCGATATACTAGCCCGGCTTAGACTCTATAGGCAATCCTAGATAGGCCTAGACGTAGGCATCGATAAGCTCCTACTTATCCGGTATAGATAGGCGAGTATCGACGTCTATCGAGGCCTAGTCGGTAGCGTTAACTATAGGTATAGGAATTTATATATTAGTAATAGGGCGAGGCGCGATATTACTCTCGATATACGCGTAGTAGAGTACGGCTATAATAAACGTTAGTAGAGGAGAAATAAGTAGTAGGCAGACTATTTTACTATCTAGATAAAAAGAAAAAGGCATATAAGCGACGACTAGATTACTAGCCGGTAAAACGGTCTATATATAGAAAGAGAAAACGTACCTTAATAGTTGCGACGCTATTCTTCGATATATTCGGACTAATAGACGACGGCGTAGAGGACTATAATAGTCTTACTAGTACCTACGTTATCGGCGAGGATAGCGCCTTATATAGGCGACTTCTATATTTAGAGAATCTACGCGATTGTCTAAGGCTACTATAGCTTTAAGGCGAGATCGCGAAATGTAATACGGAATCTATACTTACTAATAGGGTTAATCTCGCCGTCTAGGAGCGTAGTAACTATAATGCCCGTCGCGGCGTACGCGTCTACAAATATAGGAGAGACGGCTAATACGCTATTTATATAATATAATATATTACTAAATATAGTATTCGTATCCGTAGAGAACTATAGAAGTTCGCGGTAGTCTAGGGAGTCGGCGGTATAGTACTCGGCCTCTCGGTTAATACGGTCCTATATAGCCGATAGTAGATTATCGTTTATATCTTAGAGTAGAGGGATACCTACGGTACGGTAGACCTTCTCCGTATATTAGCGGTAACCTTTATAGAGAAACCGCTTATTAGCCGGATCGATAGTAGTATAGTCGTTAAAGAAGATTAGATTACGGCGCTCGGCGAGGCATTTAATATATTTGTCGCGTATAGTCTAATCCTATATATCTAGATCGCGGGTATTAAGGTTAGTAGTCTTACCCGCGAATAGGTTATAGTATATACCCGAGAGGTATTAGATAGTATTATTATACTCTTAGGCCGAACGGAGAATAGTGCGTTTTATATTAGTAAAGAATTCGCTTTCGACGTCGGCTAGAGTCTAGCGAGCTTCGTTATCGGCTAGTTTTTAGTCTCGGGCCTACTCTATAGTATTAAATATCGTAGTACCGGGGACTCCGTATACGATAGGCTCCGCGTTAGCCCTACCGTAGAAATCCTTCTTAAATACGTACGCTATACCCCCTACTTCCTTGTTCTTACGAACCTTAGTATACTAGTATTAAACTAGTAATATAAGGCGAAAGAGGACATTTCCGTTAACCTCCTAGCCTTAAATGCTCTTAGCTACCTTTCGGTATTCGGGGGGAATCTCCGGAGGCACTTCGAGTACGTACGCGTAGTCTTCGTATATCTCGGCGACTATTCGTACTAGGTAGGCTATACGTAAGAAATAGACGGCGAGGTATAGTCTCGGCTTCGAATATAGGAAGCAGATATCGTTAGGTATATCCTCTATTATAAGATCGTCGATAGTAAAAGTATTATCGGATATAGCGAAGATATACTCGAGAATAGTCTTCGTCGAGACTAAATTATTCGAGTTACCCGGTAGCTAGTCCTCCTTAGGTAGGTCGTCGTTACTATTACGCAAACTAAATAGGTTCTATATAATAATGTTAGCGTTAACTAGAAGGGATATATAACTACGAGGACTAAACCGCTAACTATTTCGCCGGCCGGCAAAGTCTAACTTCGGTATAGCGGGTTTACTAGCCGGCAAAACAGTTAGTATATTAGTCTAGGTATATAGCGTAGGACGGAACTTACCTAATATCTACCGTTATTCTAATACTACCGACCTACCGACTACGATATAGCCTAAAGGAACCCTTTATATAGATCCTAATAAGGGAAGTTTAGGAATAAGAGAATATATCTATTCTTCTCTAAACCGGACCCTAGGAAGCCGAGAAGGTATATACTACAATCGGCCTAGACGGGAACTCGCGTACTATTTACTAGGAATATTCTAAGCGCCTCTCTTCTAGCTTTACGTATAGCCTCGTATAGTGCCTACTTCTTATCTATAGTTAGGCTAAACTATAGCGGTACGGTTACTACCTTAGGTACCTTAGGAGCCTTAGGCTTAGGCTTAGGCTAGGCGGGTATGCCCGGCGTAGAAGGAGCAGCTAGTACATTCTAAGTAGCCTTAGTACTCTTGCTCTTAGTTCTCGTAGGGAGAGTCGGCGACGACTCGGTAGTGTTCGCGTTAGTAGTAACTATCTTCTTATACTTCTTCGGCGTCGCTAGGCTAGTCGGTACGAACTTCTCGTTCGGATTTATAATCGCCGTCGGTATATAGCGTACTAGCCGTTGTTTACCGTTCGGACTAGCTAGAAGAGTAGCTCGTAGGTATAGATCGGTTTACTAGGCGGAGAAAATAGGAGTATAGACTAGTTTACTAGATAGAGAAACGAGATAGAGGTAGGTAGACGGGGAAGGCGGTAGTAGTAGGAGTAGATTATAAAGTAGAAGAAGTTAGGGCGATAGTAGAAAGGTATATACTAGTATTAGCGCTCGGACCTCTAACCGTTTATACGGCGGGCCGCGTAGATAGCGTAAATATATAGGGCAGTTTACTTTACTAATACGCGTATAAAAGAGACGTTCCGAGCGATATAGCTAATTTATATAGTAAAGTTAGGACCGCCTTTCGTTCGGTACGTTAGTTAAGGCCGATAGGTAAAGTCCGCTAAAATACGCTAGTATAGGGTTTAGAACCTAATCTAAGAGGAAGGAATAAAGTAAAGCCGAAGCGACGCCGTTACCTTACCGAGATCCTATACTAGATAGACCGCTTACGTCGCCTATATAATTTTATATAGTATATCGAAGTCGTATATCTCCGTCTACGATATAGGCGAGGTTGCGCGCGAAGTAGGGCTATAGAAGGTAGCCGAACGACGACGAAGCGGTATATAATAGTAACGTAATATATACGTAGACTTTGCGTACGCGGTAGGTACGAGGCGTAGAAGGAAGTAAAGTAAAGTCTAACTAGAGCAGGCGCGGCAAGACGAAATATAACTAAGGTAATACTAACGACTTTACTAGCCGGAAAAGTAGTTAACCGTCGCCGCGAGAGTATATCCGGTTAAGACGGGTTAGTAACCGATAGAGTACTTATTAGAGACGCTGCCGTATAAACCCTTTTAACTATTTTTTCCCCGGCTAGTAAAATAGTTAGCGACTAATAAGAGGGGGTATCGTAGTAGAGATAGACCGATAGTATACTAAACCTAGGGGAGATAATAGCGGAATATAAGACCTAGCTTAAACGTATATCTATAGACGTATCTTCTATTATACCCGTCCGTATAATCCTATAGACGGCGTGTCTTATAGGCAAGATATAATAACTAGGTAGCGGGAAATGTATAATATCGGTAGAGGCGAGAAGATAGGTAGATAAAATGCCCGAGCGGTAGGGAAAGACTCTCTATCGTTGCTATAGATACTCGGCGATTATATTACGCGTACGTAAAGTGTAACGAAGGTATAGGCGGGTTAGACAATAGCGGTAGGGCCTCGCGGATAATAGTAGTTCGGAATCGGTTATATAGACTCTAGATCTACGCGTAACGGCTACTATAATTCGGTTATATTAATAGTATATATTATAAGTACCGACTAGGTAGACTATATATAGGTAGGAGAAAAAACTATAGAAAAGGCTAGAGATACGATAGGAAATTGCTCTACTTAATTAGCTAGTATTTAGTATATAGATAGAACTATCTATACGCGCGCCTAGTCGGTAACCTATAGGACCTAACGCCTAGGATACGCGTACTTACTAGTCGTCCCGTAGAGGCCTACTCGAGGAGATCTATATTACTATCTACTCTCTATATATAGGGCCCGTACGAGTATACCTACGCCTTACTCGGCATCCTCGGCGTCGCTACTCTCGACTAGTACTATAAACGAGGCGCCGGCTACTAGCTTAACGCGCTTAGTATAAGCTAATATATCGTCGGCTAGGCAAGGATATAGAGCGACTAGTAGAGTAAGAGATCGCTTAGTTAAGTAACGAGCGCGTAAGGTTAGCTCGTCTATAGCGCTAGTATCTCCGACGAAGTCGCTAGAGTTAAGGCGAATAGGAGAGCTAGCCTAACTATCTAGTAAGTATAGCTATATACCTATATAGTTAGGTTCGTAGTTAGACGGCGTTCTAAGGGAGGGAGTAGTAACTCTATAGTTACTATTATTATTATAATTATCGAAGGGACTAGTAAAACTCCGAAATCTTCGGACGAGGGGCGCGAGAGTAGGAGCGTAGTAGCCGATGTTTTATACGGCCTAGGCAAAATCGGCGTCGTAGTTAGGAGTACGCCGCTAAACGTACTTAAGATATACTATAAAGGGTATTAGCAATTCGACTAGTAACGGAGGTAATAACTACTATACTAGACGGCGAAATAGATAATAACGTATAGTACGACTTACTATACTAATTAGGAATAATAGTAGAGTCGTATTAACCTATAGCGAGGGCCTCGGTAGCGAAATAGTAAAGGTACTATATAAGTCGAATTAGATAGGTATCCTTAGTAACGTCGTCGTAGTATAGATATTACGCTATAGTATACTTAAGATACTCGTAGTCGCATCCTCCTATATAGTCTAGGTTACGCTTATCGGCCTAAAAGAAGTTATCTAGCGCGGGCTACTAGCGGTCGACAATAGTAGCGACTTCTCCCGCTATCGTACTACTAAGTAATAGGCGAAAGATAGCTTCGACTAGGATAAGATTCTTATAAGTTAGGTCGGAGATATAGCCCTATATAGTATCTAACATCTAGTAGCGAATACTATAGGACTTGCGTATATAGGCGTCGGCTATATACTATCTAATATTAGTATTAGCGTATTTACGGAATCGGGTTATAGGGGGCGTACCGGTAGTACTATAGGCTCGTATAATCTCGTCTAACTAGATATAGTAGATCTCTTTATCTATAAGCCGGTCGGGCGGTAAGACTACTATAGTAAGCCGCTCCTAAATGTCGAAATAGAAGGTCTACTAGTAGCGCGAGTCGATAGTATCGACGAGGCTTAATTCGAATACTATAACGGCGTAAGTCTATTCTACGCGAGTATAACGATTAACGATCGAGTTCTTCTTACTAAAGTCGACGACATCTACGATATACTATATGTATATACCGTAATATAGATTAATAGACTCCGTATTAGTACGCGAGGATAGGATAATAGCCTAGATTTAGGGATTATTATTAAAGGCATCCTCGGCGGTAGCGCGCTCGGCGTACGTTATACTAATATAGATAGTAGAGTATCGGATCTAATATAACTCTAATACGAGGTCGAGGAGTTAGTAATTAAGTAGCTCTTCGACCTAGAATACTACCTTAGACGAAAGCTAGATAATATATACGTAGACAAGCTATAGTATCGCTAGGTACTTTAGAGATAAGCGGACTAGATAGACGAGTTAATCTACGCGACGGCTTAGGGTAGGAAGGGGCGTAGAGCCCTTTATATAGAACTAGAAGAAGTCCTAGGTTATTATCTAATATAAGGCGCTAGAGTTATATTAGCGAGAAAGTAGCGGCGGACGGTTAAACTATAGACTACTTTACCGGCTAGCGAAATAGTCGTATATATCTACTAGTTTTTACTAGCCGGTAAAATAGTCTATAGCGTAATAGACTTATAAGGATTAAAGAGTTAGCGTAGAGGAGGTTAGCCTTCGGTCGGCGATAGCGGCGAGGAGAGGATAGGCGGTACGGAGACTAAGCTAGCGAAATAGTGCCTTATAAGTTAGCGTAGTAGAGGGGCGCTTAATACCGCGGTCTAGCTTATCGATACGCTTAGCGAAGCGATAGTAAGCGGCGCGGTATTCTACCTAGGAAATAGGAGTATATTATATCTCGACGTTAATAACTTACTATAAGAGAATGTCGTCCCCTAAGGTTATAGTATAGTCGCGGATCTTAAGTTAGTTTCCCTTAGAGCGTCGAAGGACGTAGAGGCTAAAGGCGAATATCGTTAGATATATCTAGTTATTGTCGTCGAGGGGCCTACGTAGGGCTTTAGGGTTAAGTATTTAGAGGACGATATCGCGAAAGTATATAGCGCCGGTATAGACGTAGCGAGATAGTAGAGCTATACGATAGATTCGTAGGTCTTCGGAAATAGCGCTCTATCGGAGGCCGTAGTCGCGTTAGAAATAGCTATAGTATATAACGGCATTAGTAATATCCGAAAATCTAAAAATAAGGTCGGTCCGATCTCGGGCGTCCTATAGTTTAAAGATACGATAGAATAGAAACCGAGTAAGTATAGCGAAGTCGTTAAGATCGGTAGCTAATAGAGTCGCTATAGCAAACACGGCTACTATATACGCGTTGTTAAAGAGATTCTATATAGCGTCCGTTTAGAGTAAGAACTGCGCCCGGAAGTAGTATACCTCGTTATATATAACGATAGACGGATACGCGGCGCGTAAGTTAGCGAGACGAAACGTATTATCGGATCGATACTTATCGTATAATTAAGTATTACGAGCAATCTAGAGTTCTCTAATAGTATTATTAGTACAGTCTCTACGCTCTATTCGATAATCGACTGCCTCGAGATTCCGTAGTTACAATTCGTCCTTCTACTAATATAGCCGTAGCCGATCCTAAAACTAAGCTAGGCGGTTATATCGCTTATAGTACGCCGGGCCGGATATAAGTGTCTCCTAAACAAAGGCCTCGCGAGTAGAGATAATAAGCGTACGAGTAGTCTATAGATCGCGGTCTAAAAGGGATACGATATATTCGATAAGTCCTAGGCTGTCGGGTATATTTAGGTAACGCCGGATAATATAGATAGAATAGCGAAACTCGCCGTTAAGCGTAACGAGAGTAGCGACGTAGACATAGCGAGTATAGTTAGGATTAGGACTAAAGTACCGGTTATAGGCATCGCGCTAGGTATTAATCGTCGCGGCGGTCCCGATTTAGTAGATAGGAGTATAGCGGTAAGGCGTCGTATAAGTCTTATCTAGCTCGGTATATAATTCGGCGATAGTCGACTTCTACGCGTTAATATCCTCTTTAAGAGGGCCTAGGCAAATACCGTCGGCTTCGTACTCTAGGTAATCGAGTATCCTACGCTAGAGCGTCTAGCGGCTACTAACGCCGAATCGCTAGTCGAAGAAAGTATCGACTACTATTATAAGTAGGTCGCGCGGGTCGTCGTCGGGAATAGTCGGTATATTATAGAACGGGACGTAATAGCCGAAGATAGAGTCTAGTACGATACCTCGCTCTATATAGGCGTAGTCGAGTATAGCTACGACGATAGTTAGTAGGAGATAAGTATATATATAGACCGTTTTGCCGGCCGGTAAATAGATATCTAGATATATATTTGCCGGCCGGCAAAATAATCTATACGTTAGGATTAACATTTCTTACCTTAATATACGATACGCTATTCTTCGATATACTCGGACTAAGCTACGGCGGCGTAGAGGATAGAGATAGTCTTACTAGTACCGGCATCGTCGGCGAGAATAGCGCCCTATATAGGTAATTTCTACATTTCGACGATCTATATAATAGCCTATAGTTGCTATATCGTAAGACGGAGTCTACGAAACGTAATATAGTATAGGCATTTACTAACTTTATCGATCTCGCCGTCTAAGAGTGCGGTAACGTCGATGTTTATTACCGTATAGGCTTCGTTAAATAATAGAGGCGTAGCCGTATACCTAGAGCGATAGTGCTATAGGGTATCGAGTATACTAGCGTATAATATATACTAGGCGTCAGTAATAGGGAATAGGGTATCGGGCTAGGGCGCAAGCTATAGCTAGTTAGTATTAGCCTAGACAGTACTCTTACGCTTACTCGGGAGATATTTTATATTAGCGGGATTAATAGTATCCGAAGTCGAAAAAGTTATATCGATACTATTACTAATATCTCGTAGGAAGGCTCGCTATAGTACCGGATCCTAATCGTTAATCTTATATACGTCGTACGTCTTATACTACTTATAAAGGACATTCGTTAGGTCGTCTATTACGCGTATAGTTCGCTAGTAGTTATAAGTATTATCTACTTAGGTCGACCTAGCCTCGCTAAGAAAGGCCTTTTCGTCGCATACGAATTTATATACGTCGCTAGGTATAAGAGGACTAATAACCGGAGAGGGTAGACGCCTAGATAGACGTAGAGGGCCTAGAGCTAGCACTTCGGGGTCGTCCGCTATATTTAACTTAGAAACGTCCTTAGGTGTCGCCTAGGTAGTACTAATTCGATTATAGACTACTTTGCCGGCTAGAAAATAATAACGGACGGTAGAAGTAGTAGTAGTAGTAGTTAAAGTAGTAGTAGTAGTAGTAGTAGATAGAAAAGTAGGGAAGATACAGAGGAAGAGAAATATAAATAGGTAGCGCGTAGGCGCTCGGACTAACGTACGGGCCGTAGGCGCGTACGCGTTAAATAGCAACGCGGTCGACCTAACTAAAGGCTACGTAAAAGAGTTATCCCGAGCGACGTAGCTAATTTATATAGATAGGCCGGGATTGTGTTTCGTTCGCCGCCTTAGTTAAAGCCGAGAAGTAAAGTCTACTAAAAACGGGGTAGTATACGATTAAACTTAATATAAGTAGGGTAGGAGGTAAGGTAAAGTAAAGTAGTATAAGGTATGCTAGGCTAATAGATATAGAATATAGGCGCGTCTATTTTACTATACGGGATTGCAGTTAGCATTAGTAAAAAATAGCAGGTAATAGAGGGCGAGGCGTTACGAGGACGCGATAATTTCCCGGTAGGCAATACTATCGGTAGCTAAGTGCCGTAGGCTAGCGTATTACGTAGCGTAAGACGAGTATTAAGGCGGATTAGTCGAACGAAGGTAGGGAATAGGGCACATAGGAATTCGTAGATAGTATAGTTAAATATAGTTATTCGCGTAATATACGACATAATATGCTATAGGACTAATAATATCTAAGCGTATCGTCTATCTACCGAGAGGAATAAAGGTACGCTAATAAGAAACTCGTACGTCGATCTCGCGGAGACTATATTAAAGCCCGGGACGTACGAGTAGAGCTCTCTAGGATATTAATTAGTGCTTTATTTAGGCCTAGATAGACTGTATCTCGGCAGATTGCGGTTTAAAGGTACGACCGCGAATACGCTTAATCTCGTCGTTACTAAAGATACGCTCTAGTATAAGAGCCGTAGATAGACGAGTAGAGAGTAGGTAGGGTAAGTCTAGCTCGAGATAATAGTAGGCGGGATCGATACGATATAGATAGTATACTAGACGCTAAGTCCTAGGCGCCGACGGCTAGTTCTATAAGCGTTTCTAGGCGATAGCGGAGATATCGGTTATAGTAGCAACGTAAAATATAGCTAGGCGAGCGCGGCTATAAGAGTAATAGATAATCGCCTTTACGTCCGGATTGACTTTAAAGGATCTATAGGCGACGGTACTCTAATATATAGATATATAGTCTAGGGTAACGTACGGGATCCGATATATACCTAGTAGTAGATAGAGCGCGTCGTAGGCGAATAGGTCTACGTCGACGGTAAACCTAACTTTAGAAGACTATAGGATAATATATATATAGATAAGCGACAAGACTACTATAAACCGATAGAACGGGGCGACTAGTTATATAAGCTAGTAGACGCGATGCTCTAGTATAGGAATAGATATAGTAACTTTAGGGTACCGCTAAATAGAGTTCTATATATTCGCTAATAATCGAGTACTATACGCTAGTTAGTTAGGTAGTATATAGTTTCGTCGACTACAGACCGCTTTGCTAGCTAGCAAAGGTAATAGATATCGCTAACCGTTTACCGGCCGGCAAAGTAGTCTATAGCGTAGCTAACTTATAGTAGGGTACTATTAAAGAAAGGACATACGTAGGGGCAGGACAAGAAATAAATGCTATAAGATACATTATATACGGTCCTAACGAGCTTACGGCGTATAGCGGTATAATAGGGGCAAGCGCTCGCCTAGGATACGAATTAGACTAGGTCGATAAAGTAATTATATATAATATTAAAGTGTTCGTAGTAGCGATTATAGAAGATAGCTACGGCTTATTAATCTACGTAGGATCGGCCTAGCGTACTATCTATAGTATTATCGTCGGCGACCTTTGCTATAGTAGTAATCGGAGGCGACGACGTATATAGTTTATAGTATATATACGGATATAGTAGTAGTATAACTATAGACTAATTTACTAAGCAGAAAAGTTACTAGGCGAGTAGAGTAGGCAGTAGTAGAAGTAGGTAGTAAGGTAGAAGAGAAGTCGAGGAGTAGAAGGAGATATAAATTAGCGCGGTATAGGCGCTCGGGCTAAGACCGGTAGACTAGCGGTTTACTTTACTAAGGCGCGTACAAAAAGGTCGTCCTAAGCGACGTAGCGAATTTATATAGCGAGGTCGGGATTGCGCTTCGTTCGCCGCTTTAGTCGAGGCCGAGAGGTAAAGTCTACCGAAATACGCTAGTATAGTATTAAACTTAATCTAAGTAAAGGGTATAAAGTCGGGTAACGACTAGCGTACCGAGCTAATAGATACCTAAGGCATAGTCGACCGTTCTACCGGCGGAGGCAATAGTAGATACGTATAGCTAGATAGGATATAAGGCAACTATAGCGGCTATAGGGACGATAGACTTTGCTAGCTAGTAAAATAGTCGACGATTGTAGGAGATATCGGTATATATAGTATAGGAAAGGATAAGATAGCAGATATATAAATTAAATTATTATATAAGGATAAGAGCAATAGAGAGCTAGATAGTATAGAACTATAGTAGTATAAGCTACGGCATAGTCTATAATGCTACGTACGTCCGTATTAATCCGCCGTCGAGAGCATAGTATAATAGGTAACCTAGGGGCGTACGTAGGCTTCCCTACGCCTAGTTCTATATAGAGTAACTAAATAAATGCTAATTATCGTAGCGGAGCTATATAGAGACGATTCCGACCTTAACTTCTATAGCTCTATCGCTAGTATACGAGGCTAATATCTCTAAATATACCAAGTATAGTCCCTTTAAAATCTAGTATAGCCGATACTAACTAGGAAGATTGCGAGCTTATATAGTCGGAGTTAGCGGAGCTTTTCGGAATAGCCGTCGAGGTCGAGCTAAGAGAAGCTTAACATTCGACCGTAGCAGTATTCGATCTCTTTATTAATTAAGTAGGCGTAGAAAAACAGCTAGCGGTTTTTATTAATATAGAGACGACGGAGTTCGGCCTCGAAGGGCGCGACGGCGGCACTATCGGTATAGTCTACTATAGCGATAATCGGACGTAGTAGGGAGCTTAGTAGATAGTTATAGCGTAGTATAGTACGGTAGCGTAGGATATACGTATAGGGCTATAGACTAGTTTACCGGCCGGAGGAATAGATAGACGAGTATAGGTCGCTAGTAGTAGAAGTAGATTATAAAGTAGAGAGAGTTAGCGGCCGAGAAGAGACCTATATTAGTACGTTAATAGCACTCGGGGCAAGACCGGTAGACTAGCGGTTTACTCTGCTAATATACGTATAAAAGAGTCCTCCTAGGCGACGTAGCTAATTTATATAGTAAGGTTAGGACTGCGCTTCGTTCGCCGCCTTAGTTAATACCGTAAAGTAAAGTCTGCCGAAATACGCTAATATACGGTCAAACTTAGCCTAAGTAAAGGGTAGACGTAAAGGCGATATCGAGCTACGTAGGCGCGGTAGCGGGTACCTAAGGCAATACTAGCCGTTTTGCTAGGTAGAATAATAGTTAGCATTATTAATTACGAGATTGTAGGGCGCGTTAGTAGGTATAGGGCGGTCGGCGTAATAGTACGCAATAGTACCGGCCGTATTATTAGTTAATATATACGATAAGCTATAGGAGATATACTACGTAGAAACGGGCGAGATAGGATAAAGATAGAAGAGAGGGTCGAGTCTTCGACCGAGTATTATACGCGCGAGATAGATATACGTATAGGATATAGTAATCTCCTATAATAGGTAGTTTAGGTAAGGATGTATCTATTAGGGCGGATAGTAGCGTAGATATATAGATACGGTATAAGTTACGCGCTATAGAAGGGGAAGGGGATATAACTAGTCTTTAAGTTTAATAGTAAGGCCGATTCTATTTATAGGGGGGGATAGAGTTTCCCCTTAGCCGAGTAAGTATTAGATACGGTAGTATAGATCGTCTATACTATATAGTAGTTATACGCGATAATCGGGCAGTTGCGCTAGAAGCGATAATAAGTCTATCGTAGTTCCTATTATAGAGTATAACCGACGACTACTTTACGCTACTCGATATCGAATACGCCGTTCGCGAATAGGATCGTTAGCGCTTAGGCAGAGGCGTAAGAGGGCGAGAGAAGTTATTAGGGGAGATATATCGCGAGAGAAGCGCCGCTATCTAGCGACATCTAATAATTGCAAGATTGCCCGGCGCTCTAGTACGAGTTCGCGGTAAGGATAGTAGAATAGATAATACTAGGGCGCGATACGAGCGTCTAATAGGGGCGTATAGGCTACTAGATCGGATCTACGGGTATTAATTCCCGTTATTCTAAGCGGCCGAATAGTTTATATATAGATAGGCGAAGCGGAGGGGATTTAGTATTATAAAAAGCAAGTACGATATTAATATATTAGGTTAACAAACTCGTATAACGTACCGGTACGGCGACGGTAGAGATAGAGAAGATACGTATCTATAGCGAGGGATTGTAGAAATAATAGGGGCCAAGGGGAGGTATAAATAGATCCCGGGTAAGTAGATAATAGACTAATCTAATACGCGTTATAACTACGGCGAGAGCGACTAAGTAGACCTAGAGTAGTATAGTACGCAGGAGGTATACTAGCGAATTAGGATGCAGTTTATAATAATATATGCCTAGGGTCGTTCGATAGAAGTATATAAAGTAGTAGCTAGGTTAGTATATCGGTACGCGGGATTAAATAAAAAACAAGCGGATAAGGTTATCGAGGATGTCTCGTAGCTACCGGAGATAAAGAAAATCAAACGGCTAGACTATTCGACCGCGGGCATAGAACTAAATATGCTAAGATACGCGGGCTTTTATATACAACCGGAGACGGTAAAGGATAGGTTTAAGTACCTAGTCGTCGCCTATCCCGAGCTTTTAGAGCTATATACTAAGGGCGATAGGACGTTAATTATAGATAATATATTCGTAAAACCGGATAGTAGTAGGCACCGTATATGTCTAGTAGGCTTTGTTATCGATAGGATAGCGGTTACAATAGCGGTAATACGAATAGACTACCCGACTATAAATAGGTATTATCTAGCCGCGTAGTATATAAAGTTAATACTACTAGATATATATCTAGACGATCCGCTATTAATACTCTATACGACGACGACAACATTAATTAAGAGCGTATAGTAGGAGTACTTTCCCGACGCGATCCTATACTAGGCGAAATAGTACCTAGACTACTTGTTAATAGTAAATAGTATCCGATTACTACGCCGAGCAGTAGGGCTACCTATATAATAGGATTTAGTAGATCTTACTATTAAGGTAATTCCGGTTCTAGAGGCGGTATACCGTAAGCTACTAGACGTATATAGTATAGCTAACCTCGATAAAGCATTAGGGGAGGTAAAGGAGGTCCTAGAACTTAAGTTTAGGGATAAAGATTTAATCGACTATATTCGCGACGAGTATGTACCTTTGTTATTAGACGGGATATCTAACGCTAATCGAATAGTAAGTATAGTATAGGAGGAAGGCTAGAGAATACGAGACAGTATACGTATCGGAGTAGCTATATAGCTCGAGGCTACGCGGGGCAGTATCTCGGAAATGCTAGAGACGATAGATCTATTCTAGGCGGGGCAACTATAATATATCGATAGGCTAGAGTATATATAAGCCTATACTAAGCATAGTATACGTAATGCATTCGATGTATGTATGCTACCGTCTCTAAGTAGATATAGTAGTTAAGCAATATAGACCGCCTTATATTTCCCTAACCCGTTAAACTATAGGATAATAAATACGACTATATAAGAGTGCTAACCGTTTTGCTAGCTAGGAAAATAGATAATAGCCCGGCAGTTTGCTAGGCGGCAAAACAGTTAGCATTATGCTATTAATAATTTACTATATAATATACGGTAGTAGGAGGAGGTAACCTATAAAACCTGCCCTAGAAAACGCCGTTAGTATATAGAGCGTAATACGTAAGTAAGCTAGACCCGAGGGTTAGCAACGATTAGGGTAAATCTTAGCGGCGGTAAGGTTACTAATTTACTCGGACTGTCTCGGTTATAGTAGGTTTATGTTCGGGTAGATAAATAATAAAAGATATCGTTAGATTAGGGCGTTGTTATCTAATCGATCGGGGGAGAAATCAGTTTTCGAGAATTGTAGTCGTTCGAAAATATACTATAATTTCGGACGTATATCCCGGGTAGACGAACTAACCGCTATCTATTCTACGATATTACGAGTTAACAGTTTTAAGAACCGAATACTAACCGAGTTAATCGTAGTATTTTATTGCGTATATAATAACTATATATAAACTAGTATATAGCCTAACAAGTCCGTATACGGGTCCGTTAGTATTATAACGTAAGGATATATCGGATTACCTCGACAATAGCCGGATTAGATAATAGTAGACTACTAGGTAAGCAAGAATATACTAGACTAAGATAGCTAAGGCTGCGATAACGGCATAGATAGCATACCGGACGTCCTAATAGACGATATGTAATAAAAGCTAGTCGGCGAGGTATAATAGTCGAGCTATATCTAGGGATAGATAGCGCAATTAGGGTTCGAGCCTTAGTAGCGTTACTATACTACGACCTATAGCTAGTAGACGCATCTGCTATAACCGCAATTACAATGCGAGAGTACTAACCATTTTACTAGCTAGCAAAAGTAATATAGACAATATAGTTTACCGCCTAGCAAACCGGTTCGTATCTAATCGTCGTTTAGTAGATTAGCCCTAGGTTATATAACGCCTAAGTCTCGTACGATAGAAGTGCTAGATATAGAAATTCGGGTAGTACTATAACTATATACATTTACCTCCTATATATAGCTAGCGATGTTTAGCGGTACTGCAGCGTAGTATCGACTATACTATATATATAAGCAGGTTAACGTATAAGATCTCTATAAATAGCTTATATCTAATAATACTCGATCTAGCCGACTCCTTTACCGATAGGTTCTAGTATTTCAATACGGATATCGCGAGATAGGGAAAAACCGGTAGATTGTCTAGTAAGTGTACCTACGTTTAAGTTATACGGGGTATAATCCGACTTAACCGAGTATGTCCTCTACTAGCGAGATCTAACCTAACTACTAGAGGAGGCCTATAGTTAGTGCGATAGTATAGAAACTAAGCTAGTACGTCGATCGGTCGGGGTGTTAGCGTACTCGCTAGGATAATAGGTATAAAGTAGATACCAGTAGTAAGAAATAACCCGGGTAAGTAGCACTTTATTAGCTGCCGTCGATAGTACGTATAAATACGAGGCGAGAGAGCTATAGTATTAGCGCTCGACCCCTAAGTAATAGCAAGGGCTAGAGGGAATATAAGAGATTACAATAGATAATATACGA
The DNA here is from genome assembly GCF_000340215.1 of Pseudocercospora fijiensis CIRAD86. Lineage (NCBI taxonomy): Eukaryota > Fungi > Ascomycota > Dothideomycetes > Mycosphaerellales > Mycosphaerellaceae > Pseudocercospora > Pseudocercospora fijiensis. The sequence continues at coordinate 49,022 of NW_006921532.1, forward strand.
CGACGTACGAGGAGACATTAAATTAAACCTAACTTATATACGCGGATTTTAAATGCGACGCCTAGATCGAAATGTAGTACGGTATAACCGCGCTATTCGAGTATACTAGAGAGAGTGCGTAGGCGAATAGTATATTGCAAAAGAAATAGTATACAATAAGTAGAGGCGGACGCGTAAGTACGAGCGGTACGGTAAAATTTAATCGAGTTTACGTACGGTTCTAGTAGGACGTAAGGTAGGATCGGCTATAATAATAGACAAAGTAGCGATACGGTAGGTAGTCTAATATATATAGTAAGGAAAGATATAAGAGGACGTCGGTTCTAGAAGTTGTCCGTATCCTACCTTTATCCGATTTCGCCTACTAAACTACTCGAGTACGTCGCTATTCCGAAACTTCTCTCTATAGCTAGCCGTCGCGCAGATACGAGTAAGACTACCGAGATAGCCGACTACTAAATGTTAGCGAGTTATACCGAGCCGGCGCTAGCGACCGGTAATATAGCCGAGTATTACGATAGAATATTAATACGACGATAGTTATACGAGCGACCGCTACTACTTCTATAGTATAACTAGGCGAGCTTCTCGGCGGAGGAGAAATAGTTACATTACGTAGAATATATAGCGTTTTTATTTGCATAGGAAATATACTATTATAGGATAGAAATAGAGGAATAGCGACTAGATAAGTTAGCGACGTAGGCGCGGGTTAATAGGCCTAGCGATTAGGTAGATAGTATACTAGTAGATAGTAATATAATAGTAGGTAAGGGCATAATAGAAGTTAACGAGAGAGTAATAGATAGATTAAGTAAGGGCATAATAGAGGTTAACGGGGAAGGAATAGGCGGACTAGGCGAAGGCTATAATAAATAGGGAGTAAGCGGGAGGAGGAGCGTAGAGGAAGATTTATCGGCCGGCTAGCTAGTATACGGGCGAATAATAAATAAGGAGTAGCTAAGTATAGAGATACTAGAGGAACAGATCGTAGAGATAGTAGTAGAGATAACAAGTCTATAGGCGGAAATACTCCGACGAAGGGCGACGATGCTATTAGTATATTATCGTCGGTAGGTTAATATACGACGTAGGCGAAAGGCGACGAGGAGGCGGTTAGGGTAAGGATAGAGAGAGTAGAATATATCGAGTAATAGTAGTTCGGTTTATAGATAGTTTATATATTAGATCTCGACTAACTACGCTCTATCTGTATTTAACTTAAACGGTCTAGCGATATAGGTAAATGCTAGCTATAACTGTTTAGTTATATGCTCTACTTCTAACGTCGGTAGACATCTTATACTATAGCGTACGAGCGTAGCGACGCTATAGCGTTATTAATTTAATAAGGATACTAGTACAATAATATCGTTAGTAGATTAGAGACTATTACTCCCGCCTAACTACTAAGTTAATATAGCGATAATATAGCTACGTACCGACTATTTCGCTAGACGGAAAAGTAAATAGTACGACTAGTATATTATTGTTTTTTTTTCCGGCCGGCGAAATAGTTAGCGTCTAGAATTCCTACTCTATATAGTTGTTAGTAGGTACCGGATCTAGTTCAACGTTCCTAGCTAGAATGTGCTCGATAGCGATAGCGTAGAGACGAACACCTTAGATAGCCTTTTCTCTATCCTATATAGTACTCTAAGTTATCTACTAGAGGTATTCCTCTAGCGTTTTAAATTAGTACTAGAATTTATCCTAGATCTAAGTAGGACCTATCTATAGCGACTAGAACACGCCGATAGCAACTAGCTATATAACGTCTAGCCGTTAATAACTCTGTGTTTGCTTGCTATATTCCTAGTATATAGTAAAAGGGAAATAGTAGTAGAAGCAGGTATAGTACCTCTCGATCGGCTTAGTCTAGAGCGCTTGCCTCTTCTTCGCAACTACGAAGTTAGCGCGTAGGCATTAAGAGAATTAGTATATAGGGAGGCGGGGATTAACGAAGCGGTAGATAGTATATAGTTGTTAGATAACGGCGAGGTTGCGGTCGAACTACATTATACTACTAGCTTCGTTTTGCTAGATACGCTAGAAATAGGCGGTCTACCGACGGATCGCCTAAGCCTACGGCGTTTCGGGCTAGGTTAGAGGCAGTGCTAGTCGGTATATACATCGTTAGTAGAGCTCGTTACTATCGTCTAGGTTAGATATATACATTAAGCGGAATTAGGGACTATCGAGGTAATTAGATATAATTAGACGCAAACATTTACCTACGCGAGTATATTGCTATATAGCTTGCCTCTCGCGCTGCTATATATAGCTAACGTTATCTACGTAAGGGTATTAATCGAAGCTAAGCTTACTCTAGTCGACCGTTGCTAGTATAGTTAGTTCGGTTAGTAGTAGGAGGTAAGATAGTGCTAGCTTTCTATCTCGCCTAGCGCGACCGGACTATTATACGAATAATATTAGTAAGGGTAGGAGGCCGACGTAAATAACAACCTAGATACGTAGTACGTCGAATCCTTCGCCGAGCGTAGGAGTAGCGACAAGAAATAGATTGTCGGTACTATTAAGCTAGGCGTCGAGTAGCTATTCTTTCTCGCTAGTAGTTCTACTAGCGGCGGTAAAGTATAGGCAATCAATTTCCCTTACTAGCTACTCGGCGTAGTCGAGACTATATATAAATACTAGGACGCGATCGCCGGGTACGAATATACTCGCCCTAGGTTGCTTCCTAATAAGTCGCATAGCTATAAGCAGTAACTGTACCTACTAGTATAAGGAAACACGATATGTAATATTAGCGCAATTAGTACTCCGCCGTACTATTATAGGCTAGGCGATAACGTTACGCTATAGGAATTTAGGTTCTATTAATAGTAGTAGAGTAGCGGTTAGGTAGACGACCTAGGTACTAATCGACCCGAGATAGCTAAATTAGCGAAAGATAGAGCAGTACGGTAACGCGGTTATAGTTAAATAGCACTTATCGACAAAGATACGATCGAGCTAGTTCTAGATTCCGAGACGCCGTATATATATAATAAATTAGGTAGAGTAGGCGGCCTTAGCGCTAACTAGGATAAGGGAAGCGGGGCGCTCTATTCCTAGTTACTATACTACGTAGGACACTTTAGCGGCTTTAAGTCGGGTAAGTATATTAACTCGTAGAGCAACTAGAGGAAGGATAAGTACGGTAGTCCGCGTACCTTTTATATAGTAAGGAACTATAAAGAGGAGACTCTTGCTAGTACTAGTACCGAGGACGACGAGTAGTCGGGCCTCGAGGGAGAGGATCTATCGTATAGCGGTCGCTTAACCCTCGCTCTTCTACTATAGCTACGAGTTTTATATAATTTCGCGCGCGTACTATAGGGCTTTATCGAGGGTAAAGACAGGGGCGAGACTACTATTCTCGAGTACTAAGAGGTTGCTAATAGAGCTACCTAGCGACGGCTAGGTCCCCTAGTAGCGAGTAATAGCGGTAGGAAGCTAGAGGAAGTTCGACTAGATACGAGACGCGCGGTACCTGCCTTAGATTAAGCTATCCTATAAGTTAGACGACGCGGCGAATAGATTAGCGTTAGTATATAAAATGTTAGCGGTATAGAGACTATAGTTACGCTACCTAGCTATAGCTGCCTCTATATCGTCGACCTCGTCGTCTTCGTCGTCTACGTCTAATTAATCGAAGCCTACGAACTTACTAAAGAATTTCTTAACGATAGCGACGGAGAAGTAACGCTACTCGCTAATGCTAAAGGCGGGCAGGCTAGCGGCTATAGTCTATCGACGAAGGTATCGGATTATAGTATTATCCGACTAGACGAGGTTATCCTTAGACTAGAGGAAAGGACTAAGTACCTACCTAGGGTTAGATTAATACTAGTAGAGCTCGCGAAATAGTTAAATATATATAAGGTAATCGACAAGTAGGCGGCCGAGCTTAAATAGAAAGCGGACGTTTTGTTTATTATTTAGCTTCTAGCGGAGCTTAGTATAGGTTAGGTAAATTATAACGCATCTATCTCGGATAGTAATAGAGTAGACCGACTAAGTATTACGCTATGTCGCTGAGAAGAATTCGGGTTTGCGGGCGGGCTAACCGCTACTAATAAATATAAGGACGCTAAGTAGCTAAAGGAACTCTTAGACGTAATACTTATATACGCCGACTGCCGAGCTAAGGCGGAGTGTATCTAAACCGGCCTCTAAGTATAAATATAATAGAGCCGGATTACTAGCGATAGCGTTAATAACGAACGTCTAAGCTAGGTCGACGATAGTAGTATTACGCTTATCCTAAAGGAAGCTAAAGTAGACGGTAGTTTCTTTAGGGCGGTTATAAAGGTCGGTAAGGGGGATAGAGTTATATAGGAGTCCGAAAAGGAGGTCGCGCCGTAGGATCTTATACGCCTATCGATAGCAATACTCGAGTAGGGTAGTTAGGTCTATAACTCGTAGTACGACGTCCCTAAATTAAACGGATTTACCGTCGGCGGCCTAGACAGCCTAATTAGTCGATATATAGTTGCTAGTAAAGGCGAAGAGGGCACTACGCTAGCGGACAATTTCTCGGATAGCGGTCTCTCGCGTAAAGAGTAACTCTATCTTATACTTAATAGCCTCTAAAACTTCGTCGTCGCGGTCGAAGCCCTAGTTATAACGCCGGGAGTAGTTAAATACGAGGAGTTGCTCTATCTAAACAATAGCGGAGAGATAGTAATTAAAGTCGTTCGGCTCCCGCTATACGCCCGAATATAGTTATACTATATAAAGGGCGAGGTAGCTAAGGAGCGGGGAGTAGAACCGACAACTACTAATTAGGTACTAGAATAGGGAGAGTAATAACTAGGAAATAAGAGGATACAGTTCTAGTTCTTCCGTCTCGGTAATACCGCTTTAGACGCGGTCGCTAAGTTTATTCTAGAGTTCGCGCTATTCGTCGGTCGGCGTTACTTAGATAGGGCTATAGTCGACTTTTTTATCGACTTTATTGCTTACTTAACTAGCGACTTCGGCGTCGACGTCGTCGTTAAGTTTATCGGTAGGCGATATTATAGAAGGGAAAAATAGAACTTTAGGGGAGATATAACGAATAAAATATACTAGCGCGTATAATATAGCGTCGGTATATTTAAGTTCGCTCGAGCGGGTCTTATAGCGCCGAAAGCGAAAATGTTTATAATAGTCGGACTTCTATATTATATTATAAAAGTTAGCGAGGGCTTACTTACGGGAATTAGTAAGGTTAAAATAGGGGCTACTTTCGCTATAATGCCTTATCGTATAAGAGAACGCTCGGCGAGCGATAGCGATAACTTCTATAGTATAGGGCTTATTATCTTCTTTAAGGAGGCAGATAGCGGCCTATATTTCGTCTTTATAGAGTAAGACGACGTAAAGGTCGATAAAGAGTTGCTAAATCTAGGGGGGGAGGGTAGATACGTAGGCTAAGCTATCGTAAACGATATTTCGATCCTCGTCTAGTTTCTCCTAGATATCGGCCTAGGCCTTAATTAAGGCAGACGCAAACTAGTCGTTATACGATAAGGAGGGAATAGGCACTATACGAGCGCGACGATAGACCTAGAATAGGCGATTCTATCCGGGTTCGTACCTAGCTTTAGGGTAGAAGAATTGCTATACGTAGACATTGCTCTCTTATAGGCGATTAGGTGTCTCTTATAGGCGGGCTTTTCTACTACCGCCCCGAGTCTAGGTATTAGTCTACTTATATCGCGTTTTATAATACTCTTATATCGAGGTACGCGAGTAAAAGACAGCCGTATATTGTTCGCCCTATTCGTCGATAGTAGTATATTAGAAACAATCGAAGTAGAGCGGGAACTCCGGGGCTTAATTATCGGTTAGCTAGGGCTAAATTACCTAGTCGGGTATTATAGCAACATCGGGGAACGGCTTAAATTCTTCGATAAGAAGGCGACGGATAGCAATAGGAATAGTATATCGGTATTAGCGGCTAAGATAAGTATAAAAATAGTAAGGGGGCACGGCGTATTAGCAAGTTACGTACTTAATAATACGATATTAAGGAAGATAATAGAAGTAATCCTCGAAACGGTGTCTTTCCGGCATATAGGTCCCTAGGTATTAGGAGTAGTTCTTATAACCCTAATAATCTCGATCGTAATAATATATCAATCGCGAGAGCGCGTTAACGGACGTATATCTATTACCTCCTTTATAGACTAAAGTAGTTAAGGCGCGGATTGTCTAACCTAAACCTTAATAGTATCTCTATATAGGCCGTATCTACTATAAATAGTATATAGGAAGATAATAAGGCGAAGGTCGTATAGAATATAACTTAGTATAGCGTAGGTATAAACTAGTTAGAAATCCGGGCAGGCGGTTAGAATAGATAGTATATAGCTACGAGCTAATCCGCCTCGGGATAGTAGGGAGCTATATACGTATAGGTTACGGGCTTCTAAGCGAGGCGGTCGTAAGATTAAGTAAAAGGTACAAGATATAGACTACTTTGCTAGCTAGAAAACGGGTAGATCTTTCGCTATATAGCAAAATAGTTAGTATTTATATATATTAGGTATAGGGACGGTACGTAGTAGGAACGGAGTAATTGAAGTTTATATATACGGTAGCCGGCCTAACGTAGCGAGACGCTCTCTAATATTCGGTAGTAAAGTATAGGTAAAGTCTATCTACTATTTGCGGTAGTAGGTATAGTAGGCTTCTATCCCTTCTCTACGGCTAAGCCGGCGACATTGTAAACGGAGCTCTAATCTATCGCATATATTAAGAAAATTAGAAGCCGTATCTCTATCTACGTTAAGAGGATTGTCCTAGGTACCTTTCCCTCCTTCGTCGTCTAATACCGGCATATCGGGTTCTACGCTATCGTCTTCTAGCTATAAATCTAGTACTAGTATGTCACTACCCGCTTTAACCCTAGGTTTCCTTAGATGTTTTTTGCGTAAGGCGCGTAATAGGTGTTTTTTCGGCGCTAGTAAATTGCGCCCTGTCTTAAAGCCTTAGAGAACGATATAGTCTTTAGGAATGTTAGGTAGGTAGGCCTACATCGTGCGTTCCTTGCTAGGTTTCGGTTTGTAAGCGTCTCTTATAGCGGTAATATTACTGCCGGTAATAAAATCGTAAAGAGCGCTCTTCCTCTTATTAACGCGACTATTCTAGGCTTCCGCGAGCCTCTTCCGTTTGCCTTATATCTAGAAGCGATAGGCTTCTTCGAGACTAAGTCTAATCCGAGTAGTAGCTATAATGTCGGCGAGAATGCGTTTAGGTGCTAAAAGTAGAGCGCTAAACGGAAGCTAGACAAGCTCCGAGGCTTAAGTAAACTAATCTTCGCCCTAGGCGGCTTCGATAATATAGTTGCTTACTCGGCGGGAGGCGTCTATAGATATTCCGAGGACGACGGCGCAATAGATTAGACCGTACTAGTCGAGGCTTCGAACGAAGGCTTAGGATATACGGAGTAAAGGATTAGTACTAGTCTCCTAGATCTTATGCTATAGAGCGTACCGCTAGAGTATAGTCGCCCTAACCGAGTTACTCTCGATAGAATTACCGATCTGTTCGAATATACGCCTAAGTGTATCTGCCTTCGTAGTTCTAGGTTCGTTAGGTCCGCGTAGGACTTTAAGAGCTATTACGTTCTCGTCGGTTAGTTTCTATACTACGAGGAAATCTTTATACTACGCGGGGGTAATAAGATTAAGTCGGGTCGAGACATCTCTATTAGACGCGCGTTATACTTATAAAGAAGAAACCTATACTTATATACAATAAAGGGGCTAGTAATCTGCTATAACAGTAAGGTAATAGTATAAAGTAACAAGCTGCTAATAAAAAGAATAGATTGTCTAGTAGCTATGTTTACGCTAGGATAGATTAGCGAGACTTAGGACGCGAAGGTAGATTGTCTAAACTTTGCGTAGAAGCGACGTAAAGGGAGTCGTATATAAACAATACGTAGGTATATAACCGACTCTTAGGGGCAACGAGAAGAAACGGCTACGAGCGAATTCTACGGCCGTAGGCGAGGTCTACTAATAGAAAGCAAACGTTTTAGTACAAACATTCTAATATCCCTATTTAGTGTTTAGAGGACGCACGGCCGCGCCTACGCTATATGCTCGAATATTGTAACACTAGAATGTTTGGCTCTAGGATCTAGTTACGGTCGTAGAGTGTCTCGAACTTATAAGACAGACGTCTATATTTATCGACGTCTATACCGTTCTTCTTAAGGTTAGAACCTAAATCTAGGAGGTTCTTAACTTAGCGCTAACTAAAGCGGACAATCGACGCTATATTATATACGTAGTTGCGAATAACTATAGTAGTAATAATAGCTATACTATTCTACGGTTGCAACTTATATAATACGTCGGTCTAATTAGCCTTAGGGTTGCCTACCGTATAACCCTCGTCGGCCGCGATAAGAGAGAAGGAGTTTTCGGGGATAAGTAGAACGTTTAATATTATAAGGTCCGCCTACTAGAGGTTAGTAAGCGTAGTACCTCTATCCTCGTCGTCTAAGATATCGCCCGCGAGGCCGTCGACGTCCTCGTTATCTTCGTTAATAGCTATAGTTCGCTTCTTAGAGACCCTAACGGTCGATCCGACCTTAAGGATCTATCTAGATAGTACTTAGTAGGTAGTAAGTACTAGATTGCGCGATGTCTATTCGTTATCGCCGTTCTAGGTAGCTAACTAACTCTTTAGAGCCTCGAGGTTCGTAGGGATAGGCGTAGACTTAGTAAACTAATTATCTCGCTAATTCTTCTTAATACCGAGTAAATAGAACGTATATATATAGATATACTTAGAACGGTTACTCTCTAAATCGTAGAAGTATATACCGGTATTAGTAAGCTAAGCCGTAAGACTATTCGGTAGGTAGACGATAATCGGTAGGCGGTATTTAGGGCGTAGACTAAGCTCCGCTCTAGCCTTATTTATAGAGGTATTACGATTAAATACCTCGTCGCTAGCTTGTATCTTCTCGATAATATTACGCTTTTTAGACATTTAGTCGAGAGGGAACTAGTTAGGATAGTCTACTAGGTACTTTATAGTAGTATTAGTTATTACGACGCTTACGCGGGAACGGACTTTATCTAGATAAGAAAAGTTAGTAAAGGTTTCGTTAGTAGGAAGGAACTTTAGGCGTATACCTAAAAATTATAACGATCGGAAATAATAAAACTTTAAGCGCGTACCTAAATCTCGTAAGAATAGGTACGTACCTAAAGTTTTATAATAAATCGTAGGGAAAGCTTACTATCGTAGACCTTAATCTAGCGGGTAGTCTCTTTCGCTATCTCGTAGATCGTAACGAGGACCTAAATAGTCTTACCGAGGCTAATATCGTCGCCTATAATAGCGAACCGAGTAGGAGAGAGCATTATACGCTTAAGGTACGCTATACTAGTTACCTACTAAGGCTACAAGCTTAGCCCGTAGTATATAGCCTTAAACCCTAACTTAGTAAAGCTATCTAGTACGCTTAATATTTCGGGTATAATATCGAGCGAAGTATAGGCGTCCTCGAACGTAGGTACCTTAGCGCTCTTCTAGTTTATAGCGGAGTTAATAAGCGTAAACATCTTACTATCGATAACTAGGGTGCTATCGGTGTTATAAGCGCTAGTACGCTTGTTATTAGTATCTTCGGCGTAACGCTATTAGAAGGCTTATACTTCGCCTATATTAACCTTAGGTATTACGGTATCGAACCTTAGGCGCTCGATCTTAGTAGGATCGCTAAAAAGCTATAGATACAGACGCGCGCTACCGGTAGTAAGGATAATATTATTAATATAGGCGATGCGCGCCTTATTATTAGCAAAGTTGTCTAGGCGTAGGCTAGTCCCTAGATTTATATTACCGCGCTTAGACAAAATATCGAACGTCTTAAGCGTAGTATCTAGATCGGTATTACCTTATATACGCTATATCTCCGTAGTAGTAGATCTATCGTATAGACCCTTCTTAACGAGGTTTAGCAATGTCTCTATAATATTGCCTATATACTCTTCCTACTCTTTAGTATTTACTCGGCTAGCCTTCGGGTCGATATAGACCGGGGTAGTAGTAGTAGCGACGCGGGAGATCCTTATCGGCTCGAGTAATAGGTTAACCGAGGCATTATTGTTCTTATTCTTTATCTTATTATATAGGTATAAGAGTAGCAGTCCTCGATAGAGGTCTTCTCCGTATATCTCTAGTTCTAGGACTAGGTAGACTAGCTAGAGAGTAGGTCTATAAAGCGTAGTAGGAGTGCCTACGAAGAACGTAGGAATATACGCTAGATCTAGCCGATCGATTATAGGATCGAGGGAGTCTAGAATAACCTTTATCTTCTATACGGCGCGGATACAGACAAAGGCTATACGCTTTAGGTTGCCCTTAACGGTATCGGGATAGCGCGGGCCTATAAGAGCGCAATCTGCCTCGTCGTCGTCCTCCGCTATTATACTCTTAACCTTAATCTAGCCTTTAGTAAAGCTAGAAATAGTCTTAAGGATCTTATTCGGCGTAAGCTAGAGTCGGTAGCTCTACTAGTTACCGCTATCTTTCTCGTCGATATCTATCTTATCGACGTCGTTATTAGAGTCTTACTCTACTATATCGTCTAAACCTTAGGCGTCTTCGCTATCGCTAACGTGTTCTAATAAAACGGGCTATTTACCCTTACGCTTAGTCGGTCTAGCTTTGCGCCGAGTGCCCGCTAGGGGTCTAGCGTACTTAGCCGACGCGCTCTCGTATTTACTAAATGTTCGCTATAATAACTTAGTACTGTTCTAGAGAGGAGAATTAAGAATATAGAAACTTTAGGCGTATACCTAAATTATAAACCTTCGAAGAAACTTTAGGTACGCACCTATTTAATATATAGAATAGATATATACCTAAAGTTTTATCTTTAGAGTTAACTTAAGGCGTATACCTAAATCGTAGTGTTTTAAGGAAACTTTAGGTGCGCACCTATTTAACGCGCAGAATAGGTATATACCTAAAGTTTTATCTTTTAAGTAGAATCGATATAACGGTAAAGAAAAAAAAGAATAAAAAAAAGGGGGTATACTTAGGCCTATTATACTTACGACGCGATATAAGTAGAAATACTTAAACGCTAGCTCGAGCTTCGCTATTATACGTACGAACTAGTCGCCGACTAGGATCTCTATAGCTCCTACGGTAGTCTCGTTCTTAATAGATCTAGCGGAGTAGGCGGCTATATAGATACCTTAACTATAGGATAGGGCCGTTGCTACGCCGCGGGTCTTGTCTATAATATCCTTAAAGCTATTAACGCGACCTTCCTTAAACCTCTGCTCGGCTAGGTTAAGCTTATCTTAGTCTATCTCTATACCGATAGTCTTATCCTACTTAGCTTTAGTTGACTTCTTAGGCGTATTAGCGGTCTTAGCCTTCTTTGCTAGCGACTCTTTTAGGGAAGGATCGCTAAGGCTAAGTAGTAGGGTATACTGCTTCTTAGTAGTAGACGTCGGGGTTTAGGGCGGGTCGCTTAGCGGACTAGTGCCTAATTTGCGCTTACGCGCGCTAGGGATAAGTAGGGAACTTATAGCTACAGTTTTTTCGCGATTATAGTAATATATTTCTTTCGAAAATGGTTTAACTGTTAGTGTTTTTAAAGAAACTTTAGGTATATACCTATTCTAGTGCTAGTAATAGTAAGTGCTACGGAAGGTTAATATTAATGTTTAAGTTAAGAAGAGGGAGCAGGTTTGTAAAAGAAGAAAAGTTGTATTACATACGGACTACGTATTTGCCGCTAGCGGCATATCCCGCGTCTAATAGCGATGTTTGCTTTTAACGCTTACCCGTACTAGTGTTAGGTAATAGCCTATAAGGTTATATAAGGTTATGTAAGGTATAACGTAAGGAAATTTTAGGTGCGTACCTAAAGTTCTATTAAACGCTTATTATTGCTACTTACTATAACAACCTTATACTACTATCTAATTAAGGCGAGGATATTATTCTCCGAACTATCGATCGAGCTAAAGGATTAAATCCTACGCTACCTAGTAAACGTTAGGTATAGAGACTATAAAGTCTAGGTTACTTATAACTATAGCATAGATAGGGAGTAGTAGATACAATATAAGCGCTAGCCGGCGGGGTTCGGTATCGATAGTTAGACTCGAACTATCGCGTAGGATTAGATATATACGGCGGTCCTAGTCGCTCTCTATATTAACGGTAGTCCCGAATTGCGACCCTTATTATATATGCCTATACTTACTAACTACGGCGACGAAGCGGTTCGGATAGTAATAGCGAGTATGCGGCCTAGTCTCCGGTTTAGCGAGGTCGTAATTAAGACGAAGTCGGATCCTCCTTTGCCTATTAAGAAGCGTAAACGCTACTTCTCGTTATTGCCGGTACGGAGTTTAACGATATATATCCGTATACTCTCGATTATATAGGGTAGTTGCTTGCTACCTTATTATCCTTAGCGGCTAGCGCCGACGCCTAAGAATATACTATAGGAGACGTCTTATAAGGTATTAATTAATGCGAGTAGCTATAATAATAGTAGGCCTAGTACGATAGCACAATTGTTAGCCGCATTTAGACCGCTATATAGTCTCGGGAATAACCTTTACCTATGCGATAGAGAACGTAGTTAAAGGAGGCTCGACGAACATATTAACTTAAGCTTAGAGAGTATACTAAGGTAGTAGTCGCGGTCTATATACGACTAATTACTATTCGTTAAGCACCTCGTAGACAACCTCTACTTAAGTTATTATAATGCATTCTTCGGGTGTCGTAGCTCGGCGTTAGTATCTCTACGACTCTACGACGTCGCCCTTATATATTTCCAGTTTGTATAGACCTTACGTTCTAGACTCTAGGATATACGAGATAAGGATCGGCGGTAGTTAAAAGACGTATAGCAAAGTACGGATAGATTAGCGGTATATACTAGATTTTGCTTAATGTCGGTCGCACTCGTATACGGCAGTTTTATATATAATATTCTAGTTTCTCGTACGGTATAGCTATAGTCGCCGGATTGTAGGAAGCACTAGTATTTATATTAGATTGTTACCGATCTAGGTAATAAGACTAAAGGTATATTTAGCCTTAAGCGTTATACTCGGTATAGACTCGATAAGAAAACTTAGCTATTAATGCAGTATCGCTTCTTAGTTTATTACTATCTACCGGACTTTAACGTTACGATAGCGGATATTAAGGCGCTTCGCTATAACCTTAAACTACTATATAGCGAGATAGAGTACAAGATCGGAATCGGGGCATTTAACCTCGAAGGTAACGTTAAAGTCTTAGGAACGATTATATATTAGTAGCGCTATAGTATCGCCTACCTAGCGAACGGTATAGCAGATATAACTCTAATCGAACTTCTAGAGAGGGAGGAGGCGTACGATAACGATATTACGCTCGTCGTGCTATAGCGACTAAGTATAGCGAAGGAACGCGAGCTACTAGTAATAGAAGAGGGTACGGCTACTCTACGTAAAGTATCGATAGAGGAAGAGAACCCTACGCTACTTAAAGGTAATATTCTTAGATTAGGTATATAATACTACGATTACAGAAATAGTCTCCGCAATATTAAATTATATAAATAATTATATAAGCATGTAAATAAGTAACAACGTCTTTATTTAATCAATTATAGTCCTTCTAGCTTATATAACTACGTAATAATTTCGTTCCTTAAGTAGTTAACTATATAAAGAATTTAGGGCCTATTAAGTAAAGTTAGTCTACCTCGTTATCGTCCTCGATAACCCTATAGTATATATAAGGGTTAAGAGCTACAGTGATCTATATATTAAGTAGACAGTATAATAGAATATCTAGCGGTGTTCTATAGCTCCGAGTGAATATAGATCGCTATATATAGTAGTAGAGAACGCCTCTTCCGAGATACTAATTTCCGACTTTATAGGTCGAGATTTCTACCTATACTACGAGGCTCTATCTCTAATAGTATAGTATAGCTTCCGGATAAAGAGAGGTTAGTACTATATAGCAATTTTGTTATTCTAAGCATATAGAACAATAATAGTGTAATAGAATCCTATTATTCTCGACGCTAGTCTAGCAAAGTCGATAAAGCAATAAACCTAGATTATACGCTATTATATACGATAGGCTATCTGTTTATTTAGTAGTGCGCTAGTCGCTCGCTATTTAATCTTATTTAAGCGCTATCTACTTAGGCGCTGCTGCAAGAGGGCGTGGACATCACGGCGCGCCTGGGCGGGCGCTACTTTGGCGGCATCCTCTACGGCGCCATGGCGAAATACGGCCACCCCTGCACGCCACGGGGCTTCTTTATTAGTATACACTTATTGTATAACTACGGTTTTAGGCGTACGCCCGAAGTTTTTGCTATTGTCGGCGCTATCTAGTAGCCGTATTAAGCGGCAGCTATACCTAGTGTTCGGCTAGCCTTGCCTTACTATTTCGCGACGGAATCTACTCGTCGTTATCGTCGTCGTCGGCAGACGTAGAGTTACTATTATCTAGCCCTCTTAGTCGCTAAATCTGTCGCATCGCTATAAAGCAGTTAATAAGATCTTCGCTAATTATCTACTATCCTTAATTACAGAGCAGATTAGGAGTATAGCGGTATATTATATAAAGTTAGTTCTTCTTTTTTACAGTACTAACGAGCGACTAATGCTACGGGATAGTACTATTCTAGATAAGGTTACTCGCGCTAACTAGGACGGCGGCTACCTACTTTACCTAGTATTAAGCGGTAGTGCCGGGTATTTTCTTCTATCGAATAGCTTAATAGATTTTGCTTTTATCGTAAGTAGGGAGGATGCGTATCTAATTTATTATATAACGCCCTATACTATACTTAAACTGTTACGCAATATCTAGGTAATCCTGACTAAGTAAGGCGAGTACGTCGAAATAGTACCTCGCCTACCTACGCTATAGTCGGCGTTCCTAGCTATTGCGGCGAAAACCGTCGTCCTAGTTAAAGAGTAGCTAAAGGCAGGTTTGCTAGATAGCGGTAAATAAGGTAAAGCCGCCTTCTATAGCGTTACTACTACCGCCCCGGGCGACGATAATATT
Organism: Pseudocercospora fijiensis CIRAD86; assembly: GCF_000340215.1. Taxonomy (NCBI): domain Eukaryota; kingdom Fungi; phylum Ascomycota; class Dothideomycetes; order Mycosphaerellales; family Mycosphaerellaceae; genus Pseudocercospora; species Pseudocercospora fijiensis. The sequence goes on from NW_006921532.1 coordinate 64,094, forward strand.
AGGTCTCCTACCCGTTATCCGATATACGAGATCGTACGAAAAGCTATAGAGACCGGCTCTCTCTTTATCGGTAACTTCCTCCGAGAAGAAGTAGCGTAACTATACCTAATCCCCTAGGCGCTTATCGGGCTTTAAGAGTATATAGAGTATATAGCTAGTATAGCGGCATTTATATACCTAGCTTAATCGCTAAAGCGCCCGTTTAACGATACCTAGGTACTAATCCGAGTTGTTATCCTCTTCTAAGTCGTTACCCTTACGCTCTTTATACGCTACTCGATACGTTTAGTAGGCGGTAACGAATTAGTCGATCGTCTCCTTTACGTAGTTATAGAAAGCTTACTCTAGCCTTCCCGAACCGGTAGCCTAGAGCTAGCTACGGAGGAAGTCGGTAGTATAGGCGGTCTACTAGAGCGCAGCAGTATAGAAGCGTAGTTAAACCTAGTTAAAGAGATCGGCTAGGAGCTAGGCGGCGTACGTAGTATAGAGGCTTACTATAATATTTAAACCCCGACGACTTCCTTCCTACTCTCTATCGCCCGCGCCTAACTAGTCGTAACGATTACGAGAGAGTCTATGCTTTATACTAAAGGAACTACTATTACAGGTCGTCGTTAGTAAGTTAAATAGTATATTAAGTATTACCGACGTAGAGGCTTCCTTAACGGCGCGGATTATACGATCGAGTTAGGCGGTATTTACGCCTATATTAATAGACCTTTACGAAAGGACTATATATATTGCAAAGAGCTAGCGGTTTAACTGCAAACGTATAAAGTCGACGACGTACTTACTCTCGAGTACGAAGAAAGGCTAGTAAGTGCGACGCCCGTCTACTCCCTCGGTTAGGCTTAGGCGAGTTATAGGCAGATTAGGCTAATAGAGCAGGTCCTAGCAAGTACGAACCTCTCCTCGTATACTAAAGGGAACAGTACTCGAGGCGTAGCTATCTAGCGTATTATACGCCTATGTAATTTCCGCTTTAAAGGCGTCTAAGATACGAGCTCGGCGAAATATAGTATCTCGGGTAATAAGGGAAGTAACGGCGGCTACCTAGTCGATAGTAGACTAGGAGAATATAAGAAGCGGTAGTATTAACTAACTAAAAATAGGTTCTACCGTTCGGTTAATAGACGCGAAGAGATCCTTCGATATATTATATCCTTAGAAGAAGCCGATACTACTAAGCCGCTCTACGGACTTACGGAGTAGTTTGCCTCGGATACTATAAGCCTCTTATATACCGAACTACTAGTATACTTAACGATGCTCGATATTAAGGCCGCTAGTCTTCGTAACGCTATAGGCTATCCGGTAAAGGGCGATAAGCGGAGATACTACTACGTCTTCGACTACTAGTCTAGTAGGGATATCTTCCTATACGAGGTCGAACTAAGCGCGGTCTATATTACGATATATAGGGTTAAACTAGCGCTCGAGGGACTAATCGAGGAGTTCTTTAAGCTCTAGGGGAGTCTATACCTCTAGACGGATTTTAGTCCTATACTATATAATAACTAGTTCTATACGCCGCTAATATATATCTAAGTCTCGACGTAACCGACGTTCGATACCCTACTATAAACAATGTAGTCGTAGTATAGCTACGTCGACTGTAGGGTCTTAATTTGCCGGTAGCGGATCTATAATATTATAAGAGATTTTACTAACGTTGCGATTATTGCCTTCTATATCTTGTTTCTATCGAGCGTATACGCGATTATATACTTACTAGAAGGATAGGGGATAATATACGAGTACTCGAGAAGGATAAGTATCGCGAAGCGTAGGAATAAGGATAGTATTAACAAAGTGAGCCTATTTACGCTTGTTTATATAATAGCGACGTTGCCGGTCGATCTTCTAATTTCGATTCGCTTTAGGGAGTAGAAGGTTAGGGAAGAAGAGGTATATATTAAATCTAGAAGCATCAAGTCTAGTCGCGATCCGTATATACTTATAGCGTTCGGGTCGTATCGGAGAGCGGCCTACTAGTATATACTACTCGTAAGTAATAGTCTTTATAAAGCGAGGCATATAGAATAACCGAATACCGGCTCTATAGGTCGCAAGTAAGGTTATAGGGAGGAGAAGTGCGTTAATGTCCTAGTATCGAGTAATATAAAATAGCTAATTAGTAGATATAAGGTACGACTTCTCGAGTAATAGGACCGTAGAAGGTACCCCGTTAACCTACCCGGCGAGGAGTTTACGCTAGTCGACGCCTCGGAGCTACTCGTATATATACGTCGGGAGCTTACTATACTCTACGACGTGCGCAAGTATATCCGGGAGCTAGTAAAGTTAACTTTAGACGAAGGTAGTAGTAGTACCCTTAGTAACAAATTCTACGAGTATAACTTTAGGCGATATCGGCTCCTTTTCTTCCGCGTCCGTATCCTAGTCTTAGGAATACTTATAAGAGTAACTATCTACGGCGAGCGCTTAGTAAAGTACTATCCGACTATAAGGGGTCGATATAATAGGTAGGTTATCTAGTTCCTCGTTAGAATTAACCCTAGCGTCGCTACTCGAAGGACTACTTAAATCCAATTAGATTAAACTACTAGTTACCGAAGGTACTCGCGAGCTTTCGAGCGTAACGTCGCTATTATCGTCTCGACCCTACCGACCTCGCGGTAGCGTAGGTCGTAGCGGTAGTAGGGGTTCTAGTAAGGTAGGGCGCGGGTTGCGCCCTCTAGGATTTAGCTAGATACGTAGTAGGAGCCCGCGTTATAGCTACGATAGGTAAGCTCTAGGACAAGGCCTTTATAAGCTCTCTCTTAAATTAGACCTAGTAATACTATCTCTTAATCTAGACGGGCTTCGCCTTAAGCTAGGGCTAGGAATACTATCTCTAGAATTAGACTTAGATATGCTCGCGCTTACGATCGGTCGACTACGCCGTACTAAGGCTAGTAGTTAATTCGTCCTATTTCTTAAAGTAGGCAACGAGGGGCTCTCTAGAATAGGAGGGAAGGAGAGACTTCTTCGAGAAGTCGGCGAAGTAGGTTAAGTAGCGGACTTCGAAGCTAGTAATAGGGGAGAATAAGCTACGCTTGCTTAGGAGTCTAGCTTAGGCGGCGTCGTAGGCAATAAGGGGCTCTCTAAAATAGGAGGGAAGGAGAGACTTCTTCGAGGAGTCGGCGAAGTAGGTTAAGTAGCGGACTTCGAAGCTAGTAATAGGGAAGAATAAGCTACGCTTCCTTAGGAGTTAGGCTTAGGCAGCGTCGCTAGTATAGAAGCTAGCGGGGAAGGCGTCGCTAGTATAGAAGCTAGCTAGGAAGGCGTCGCTAGTATAGAAGCTAGCGCGGGAGGTATCGCTAGTATAGAAGCTAGCTAGGGAGGTATCGCTAGTATAGAAGCTAGCTAGGGAGGTATCGTTAGTATAGAAGCTAGCGCGGGAGGTATCGCTAGTATAGAAGCTAGCGCGGGAGGTATCGCTAGTATAGAAGCTAGCGCGGGAGGTATCGCTAGTATAGAAGCTAGCGCGGGAGGTATCGCTAGTATAGAAGCTAGCGCGGGAGGTATCGCTAGTATAGAAGCTAGCGCGGGAGGTATCGCTAGTATAGAAGCTAGCGCTAGTAGGGATTATACTATAGCGGACGAAGGGGGTCTAGTAGCTATCGGAGCGGGGCGGTAAACTATTCTACGTAGGGTAAGAGGACCTATATACGAAGGGAGAGTATTAGATAGGTATACTAGTTAAGTACTATCTATTTTAGGGAGAAGAGGACGTAGAGGAGCCCGCCGAATAGCTAACCGAGGCTAGTTATAGGTAGGGATAGCCTATACGATCGATTATTAAACGATAGACGTAGAAGTACTATCCCTTAGAGTAGAGCTAGCGGCGTTAGCTCTAGTAAATTAATCGACTACCGCGATAATATCGTCGATCTCGAGCTAGTTAATATAGGTAGCGAGGAGCTATAGCCTATCTCTAGTATTTGTACGCGGCGCTATCTATAAAGAGAGCGGTAGTAGTCGTAGTGCTAGGAGAAGTAGCCGTCCCTAACTAGCCAAATAGTGCTAACTCTAGAGTGTTTAACTACCTACTACGCCTATTTAGCTACAAAGTAGAGGATTATTATAGGGGATAGGTTAGGTAGCCGAGGAGATAGACGATATAGCGGCTAGATATAGTAGCAGCGTAGACGAAGAAGATGCTACGCCTAGGTCTTACTCGGCTTGCTATACTTTCTTCTAAGCTCGTCGTAGAGCCGTACTCGCTAACTTCCTCGCAGTACGTTCGGCCTTCTTCTTCCGCTCTTCCTCTTTAGTACCGAGTAGCTTACGCTATCCTTTAGGCGGCATCGTATTAATTCCGTTAATAGCGGAGGGCAAAGCTTATATATAAGCCGCGCTAATAAGTATAGAATTCGAGGAGGTAGTAGTTCTATCTCGCGGAAACTACTAATACTAGAAAGGGCTACCTCTTTCTAGCGATATATTTTGTATATAAGAGAGTAAGGAATAGTAGCGTAGTATATTTTGCATATAAAGTAGTGCGTATAAGCAGGTTCGTATACTGCCTACGGCCTTCCTATAGACGTTGCAAAACCTAAAGTCTAGCAATTAAAGGACACCGTAAACAACTTAAAACTTTAGGTACGTACCTTAAACGCCTAGTTTTAGGTACGTACTAAAAGTTTTAAGTTGTTCCTCTATCGGACCGTAGGATAAGTAAACCTAAAGAGTATTACTAGTAGGTCTATTATTAAAGGTAAAAGTCCTTGCTAGGCGATAGGCGGAGTAATACGAGATACGGGGTAAGGTTCGTAGTAGCCTTCCGTAATAGCGAAGGAAGGCTATTTAATTAGATAGTTAGCTAGGTTCTAATAATGTTTAATTAATATCGGGCAGACAGGTTAGCTAGATTTCGGGAAAGGATACCTCGTATACTTAATATAAGACTAAAAGTATAGCTAAGAAGACAGGTAAATCCCTACTTACGGAACCGGAGGGTAAGGGGTAGGGGAATACGTGCCCCGTATATTTCTTAACCGGAAGCGCTCCGTCGCGTTCTAATAGAGCGAGGGCCGTATCGCTAGTTATAGCTAATTAGCTAGACGCGGGCGCGGTCGAGATACGACTTAGAATACGAACGCCTTCTTGCTTTAATGTTTCTTAAGCGCTTCGTCGTATCCTAGCGAAGCGGCTTACTAACTAGAAGCGCTTCGTCGTATCCTAACGAAGCGGCTTAACGACATCCTTGTCCTTACTACGACTACCGAGACGTATAAATTCTTCCTCGAATATAGCGATATAACGTAAAAACTAGTCGATAGCGTAGTTAGTCTAACAAGCGATAATTATTAGTAGATCTCCCTTATTCTAGTTCTCGAGTATTACTTTAATAGCTTGTATAGAGACATAGGTCTTACTAGTACCGGGTAGGCCTTAAATAATAGTAAGACGCGCCGTTAGAATACGACGGAGCGCTTCTAGTTAGGAGGCGTCTAGAGCACTATTAGGCTTAGAAGGCTAGTACTTAACTATATTAACATTCTCGAAGCTCTCGTTAGAGTTATTAACTAGGACAGAGCTTAGATCTCGCTTCGGCTATGCTTTAAAATACTTAGGCGCCGAAATGTAAGGCTATATACTAACGAGGTGCTCTAATAAGGGGAAACCCTCGCGTATTATACGCTAAAGGCTAAGCAAGGTATGCCGATTAGCTTCGAAAAGTCTGCTACGGTCCTCTACTATAAGATATTCTATAGTAGGATCTAGCTCTAACTCCTCGGGACGGGCAAAGGCGAGATTAAGCTTAGGTAGATTCTACTAAAGTCCCTCTAGTAGTCGAGCGGCAATAGTAGCGACAATAGCGCGAGACACGAACTTGTTATTTATTAGTATAAGAACGACTAAGCTACCGGCGATAAGGCGCTTTAACTGTTCCTATAGAACTTTCTTACTAGTACGGAGGAGACTAAAAGTAACGCAGATAGCGAAGCTATATATAGATAAAGTCGCGCCGCAGATATAAACCTACTTAGGTTAGTATATAACGGGCGGCGCGTTAAAGGGGTAAAGGCGAGACTAACCTTCGTATAGATGCCGACTTTGCTATTAAATGCGTCCTTAGCGGTATATAGAGTATAGCGAGTTATTAAGACTACTTCGCGAAGGCCGCGGAGGGCATCTTCGCGGTTCCTATAGAACTTTCTTACTAGTGCGGAGGAGACTAAAAGTAACGCGGACGGCGAAGCTACGAGTAGACAAAGTCGCGCCGCAGATATAAACCTACTTAGGTTAGTATATAACGGGCGGCGCGTTAAAGGGGTAAAGGCGAGACTTACCTTAGTATAGATACCGACTTTACTATTAAATGCGTCCTTAGCGGTATATAGAGTATAGCGAGTTATTAAGACTACTTCGCGAAGGCTATAGAGGGTATCTTCGCGATATAGCTCGTAGAGAGTGCTCTAAGAGAATAGTTCTATAAGGGAGGCGATAAATAGTAAATAGGGCTAGTCGATATCGCGCGCGAGGGCGAGCGTTCCTATCGCTAGTTATAGCTAATTAGCCCGCGGCCCTTACTATATCGCTAATTATAGCTAATTAGCCCGACGCGGGCGTAGTCGAGATACGACTAAGAATGCGACCGCCTTCTTATTTAGCTCGCAATATACGTAGGTAGCCTACGAGTAGGCGCGAGAATATATTCTTTTATACCTTCGATATTATAATATCGAATAAATAGAGAATAGTTCTATAAGGGAGGCGATAAATAGTAAATAGGGCTCGTCGACGTCGCGCGCGAGGGCGAGCGTTCCTATCGCTAGTTATAGCTAATTAGCCTGCGGCCCTTACCGTATCGCTAGTTATAGCTAATTAGCCCGACGCGGGCGCAGTCGAAATACAACTAAGAATGCGACCGCCTTCTTATTTAGCTCGCAATATACGTAGGCGGCCTACGAGCAGGCGCGAGAATATATTCTTTTATGCCTTCGATATTATAATATCGAATAAATAGAGAATAGTTCTATAAGGGAGGCGATAAATAGTAAATAGAGCTCGTCGACGTCGCGCGCGAGAGCGAGCGTTCCTATCGCTAGTTATAGCTAATTAGCCCGCGGCCCTTACCGTATCGCTAGTTATAGCTAATTAGCCCGACGCCGGCGCCCTACTATACGCCCGCTATACGCCTAACCCTAACCCTAAAGTGCCCTATAGTAAGAACAACTTCTACTCTATATTATTAGGACTCTATACCTCTAAACTACGGTTAGCCTTATATAGCATACGTCTAGAGGCCTTTACATACTCTATATACCGTACGCTGTTATTATATCTAACTACGTAGCAGTCGGATTGCGTTTAGGAGTAGGTTAGATACGTATTAGAAACGTAGGGGCCTCTAACTATTAGGTATATAGACTCCGTTAACGCCCGTTAGTAGTTAATCAAATCTACGTCGCTTAGCTAAACAAGCCTGTTTATTTAGTTAGAATTAATCAAATAAGCCTATCTATATTATCGTATGCCTGTTTATCGAAATAGCGTAATTTAGTCTAGTTTTAGGTAATATTTAGTTATAGAAGGTATAGTTTAGTTAAAGATACGCCTATATACTATATAATCTAGAATTTTAAGACGCCTACGAAGGCCGTAGAAGCTATACCTTATAACCTTTATTTTGCTATAACAATATACCTAAACATAGCAATTACTACGTCTAAGGTCTAACGGACCCTTGCGGCTTATAACTCCGCCGCGCCTACCGCTAGAGCGGCGGGTACTCTCGCCTCCGCTTAATATATATTACTTGCTAGCTATTACTAGTACGCTATTACTCGCTTCTATCGTCGAGTAGCGCGTCGTCCTCTGCTCTTACTATATCGCTATCCTCTAACTAGGTATCGGCCTAGTTATCCGATCCTAATCCTATCGTATCTCCTTCCTCTAGCTAGCTGTCGCCCTCGTTACCTACAAGTTCGATTAGCTTATTAGGCTAGTATTACGACTAAGCATTTTAGTACTCTAACTAAGCTAGTTCTACCCCCGCCTTATCTCCTTTATTACCGCTATCTGCTTCCTAATTAGTAGGAGGGTCGAGTAGGTTCTTAAGGCTAGTAGTAAGACCCGTATTACCGTCGTCGGTAGAGATAGACTAGAGCCGGAATATGTTAGTATCGCGCTTACTAGCCTTAATCTTAGAGATTAGGTCCTTTACGCTCGTAGGCGCTAGGTCGTCGATAAAGAGGCAGCTAGTAGCCTTACCGCTAAACATCGGTACCTAAACGTTATTATCGAGCGCCTTTACTACGAGTACGAGTAGAGGACTCTAGTTAGTAATAGTCGTAAGGAGAAATTAAAGGAGGTTAGTATAGATCTATATAGCCCTAGTTTATAGTTAGTAGGTATAAACAACCGTACTCTACTAAGAAACTATACTTACGCCTTCTTCTACGGTACCTACGTTAGTAGCGTAAAGAGGCTACGAAGGCCGGAGCGAGGCTAACGCGCGAGCGCGCGGGTAAGACGTACGCGACGGTCTAAGCGGGTCTAGTATATCGTAAGTCCGTTTTAGTATAGAATACCGAGGGCGTTACTATCGTCCGGTCCGTAGTTAATAACCCGGTAGAGAGCGGTAGATACGAGCGCCGGACCTATAGTATACTAAGCTACTAGCGGGAGGTTAGGATATATTATATTCAATCTAGCGATAACCTACTTACGCAATATATCGTTTCGTAGGGCAGCGGTAGTAGATTCCTACTACTCGCCGAAAGCGCTAGATCCTACGAGCGACCGCGCTTTCTCGTATAGGGTATATAGGTACTTCTCGAGCCTAATAACCTCGCTTATCGAAGACGCTAAGTCGCTTAGGGCTTAGACGCCGATATTGTTTAGCGCCGCTATAGCGCGCGGGATGTCTATATACCCTTCTATAAGAGGCTTTCTAGCCTCGATATCGTACTCGCGCTTTATCTAGTATAAGGCAAAATAAGCCTCTAAGCTATATAGAGACTCGAGGATAGTCTACTAGGTAGCCTAGCCGTTTCGACCCTAGCTAAGACTATAATTACTAGCCTAAAGCTTAACGACGGACTTATTTACGTAGTTTAGGAGCTAACCGACTTCGCTACGATAGAGAAGTCGAGAACGTAGAGGCCGCGCTAGGACGGCGCCGACCTAGCGTAGCTTCTAGATAGAGGTTAGCGGAGAACGACGGTATAGAAGTAGAAAGATCTCGCTTACTTCGAGCTTGCGCTATTCTTCTCGCTTCTTCTCTTCTTTCTTTTCCTCTCGTACTTTATAAGTAGTACGTCGCTCCTCTACTCGCTTTTTCTAGGCTTCGACGGCGCGCAATTTCGCCTACTAGGCGTCGATAGCGCGCTAGGTAGCGAGTTAGTCCTTCTCCTTTTAGTTAAGAGCCTTAGCTCGTCTCTAATAAGCCGCCTCTTACTCTCGTAGGCGTTAGGATACTACTTCGTTAGGCTCGAGCTCGTTAAAGATCCGCCGTAAGGTAAGAAGATCGGGGTATACGCTACCCTAGGGGGCATTATCTTTATACTTATCTTGCTCCTTAGCGACGCGCTAGTACCTGCGATAAAGGTCGGTTACTATAGCTCGTAGAGCGCGGAGGTAAAGGCTAGTACTAGACGCTTCGTAAGACTAGGCTATCTCGCGCTACGCGCGATACTAAGCGTCGAGAAGTATATAGACCTAAGGACTAAGTTAGTTAGGACCTCGAGGCGTATATTTCGAGTAGTATATATATTAAGACTGCCTATAGCGAGAGCTAGAGGATAAATCCTAAGGTCCTCGACGTACTAGGATTAGGTTATATAGTCTAGCTCCGTATCTAGACTAGTAGTACTCGGGAGCTATAGTATAACTAAACTATAAGGCAGATTGTATACGATAGGCTATATAGCGGCGTAATCGCCTTAATTAGGACTCGTACAGGTAGGAGAGCACTAGCGCTCCGGGCTCTTACGCTCTATAGTTACTAGCGATATATTAGCGATAACGGTAGAGTAAGCGCAATATTCTAGTACGGCGTACCGAAGTTTAGAACTCGCAATACGATAGCTCGATAGAGGTAGAGTAGTAGTAGATACAGTTAGGGTAATAAGGGCTTTTAGAGTCGAAGGAGAGAAGTATAGCGGGAAATAGCGACGCGCGGCCTATAACTTGTTTATTTACGCGGTATAGTAACGCGAGACCGAGCGAACCGTCTAGAAGCGCTAGTAACGCGCCGTTCGCGACTCGTTTGTTTACGCGGTATAGTAACGCGAGACCGAGCGAGCCGTCTAGGAGCGCTAGCGCTAGCTAGAGCCCTAGAGACTACGTTAGCCCGCGATTTCGCTAGGACCGTCCTAGCGAAATAACCGAGGCCGCTAGACTTAGAGACTACGGTTAGTGCCTAAGCTCGACGCGACATTTCGTATAATATATTAAGCAGAGTGCGTAACTACTAGGCCTTCGGAGTAGGAATGCGCTTTCCGCCTTATCGATGTCCTAGGTTACGGGTATATTAATCGCCGATCGCGAGCGGTACGTAATTAATATACCTACTATCCGAGTTCGGCCGGACGTACGATAGAGCTATTAATTATTAATTAATTAAAGTTACGAGCGCAATATTACAAATACAATTATAGAAATATTACAATTACAATTACAATAATAATAAAGTTACAACTTATCGGGACTAAAGACCCTACTAGCTATTAACTAAGCGATAAATTCTTAGACTTACTCGAATAAAGACATCCGGCTAAATCTAGATACTATTCGAAGTATATTTTAAAGCCTCTAGCAATCCTACCGTAGAAGACTTTATACGTAACGGGTAGCATCGATATATAAGAGATATATATACGATATATAGCGCCTGTCTTTGTATTATAGAGTAATTGTAATTGAAATTACGAAGTCCGTTACCTAGGAATTACATCTACAATTACTATAATTATAAGTAATTCTATGATTTTAGTAATCGACAATTAATAGCTATAATATATAACGAGCCTCTAGCTATAGGACCGATATCGTCCTAGCCTATACCTAACGGGACCTTTTAAGCAGTCGATAATAGCGTAAATGCTTTACGGACGCTCGAGCTCTCTTATTAACCGGGCATAGAATAGCTATAGCAGACACTACTATACGGATTACTAGCGACGACTGCTCTACGACCTTAGTAGGTAGGTTTTGTCTATAGTAAGCTCCGTGTATTTGCTCTATTGTCTAGTATACGTAGTACTCGCGCTTAAGCCTATATAGAGCGGGCAAAGGCTATAACCAAATCTAGCGCTTAAGGCTTAGAGACGATAGCTCCGCTCTCTAAGTTACCGTTGTCCTCGGGCTCTTGCTTTACCGAATAATTCGCGCTAGTAGGGTAACCTCTATCGGTAGTCTAGGTGTTAGCGCCGTAAGTAGTCTCGCTATTTCTAGTTAGCGGGGTAGCACTATAATAGATATAGTATACGTACGAATCGGACGAGGCGAACTAAATTATAACTACTACTCCTTACGTATTACGGGAATCGATACATTCGAGGTATCCCCGCGCGGTCTTAAGGTTAGGACAATGTAGGACCCGAATCTTGCCGCTAGTAGCGTACTATTAAGCTAAGGCGTCGACCTGCTCCGCTATTAAGGCTTAAGCTCTTTGCTCCGAGTATAGTCCTAAATAGAGAGTGTCTCCGTATATCGGGCACTTAGGCTTCTTATACTTAGGCTTCTTATACCCGGGCATCTAGATACATTAGCATCGTATCTATGCTAGCGGCTAGAATACACGCTTAAATACCTTATACGACGATACTAAGGCGTAGGGAGGGGATAGGATAGCAATTGTAATGTCTCGCTAGAGGTAGTAAATATCGAAAGTAGAGAGGCAGACCCTTCGACTCGCGGGATATAGTATACGGGGCATCTTAGCGTAATATAGTCTTCAAAGTACGCGTAACTGTACTAAAGTCTACCTATAGCTAGTAAATATTAAATCCGATTCAATTTAGATTGAGATTTAATATTGAATATAAACCTAAATATCTAGTCTAATTCTAGAAGTATACTTGTACTATACTTTGCCGGAAGGTTGAGACTGCTAAGAGGTAGAGTAACCCTACTAACTTTTTACTAGTAAATCGTGCATTTCGTCCTCTAGTCGACCTATTGCAATACTACGCGTGAAAATAGTGTTTATGTTAATAGTATAGCCGTTAAATATACGGTCCGAGGTATTATTATTAGTATTCTAGCTATTCTAGCTCTTCTACGCCGTACGAGCCCTTCCTACGCCCTTGCCTACCTCGACTACGCGACTCGCTAAGCATTATTTTAACGCCGGTTATAAAGTAATAGATATTATATTAAAGACAGGTACGAGCCGGTCGACGGTGTTTCGATAGAAGTACTATTACGGCCTCTTTAGAGAGGTATTCTTACCGTCGGAGAGGTTTAAATCGAGTCGTAAGAGGAAGATTACGATAGATATAGAAATCTACCTCCTTAAGTACTTACCGACACGGCCGGAGGCATGTCTTAAGGAAATGTATACTACGCTATACGATCGCTTCGAAATTAAGGTAGATCCGGCTACGGTATAGAAGCGCCTTTATAGGCTCGGTTAGACTCGTAAAGCGGCGTATAAGATCGCGAAGGAACGCAGTACGCTAGCGAGAGCCGCCTAGCATACAAAGAGCTAGAAATAGCCGGTAGATAAGTTAGTATTTATCGACGAGACTGCCTCTAATAAGAAGAGTAGACATCGCAAGTTTAGATAGTCTCCGAAGGGTATAGATTGCTACGATTATTAGTACGCGTAACGGCAAGAGCGAATGTTAGTACTTCTAGCACTTACAATCTATATATATCTACCCTATACGCTCTGTATCTAAGGCGCTATTAATTAAGTTATATTCGACGACTAGCTCGAGAATAAAGTGCTGCCGCTTCTTAGTAAGAATATGATTATTGTAATAGACAACGCTTTAATCTACTATAGCGAGAAGGTTGAGTCGAAATCTTAGCTACTAGACACACTCTTAAGTACCTGCCGCTATACTCTCCTAACTTGAATCCTATCGAACAGACCTTCGCACTACTTAAGAAATAGCTTAAGAAGAACAGAGATCTTATAGCTAACTTCGAGACCTTCTAAGAGTTCCTTATATATGCTTTTAACTACGTTAGAAAGGTTGATGTAACTAGATTGTTTAAGCATAGCGGATATAACGTACACGGCTTTAAAGCGGAGGTTTAGCTAGATAAAAGCTAGCTTACTAGCTAATTCGACTCGCTTCAAATCTAACTATACAATACTACTAATATGTCTTTATATTTGCATAATATCAAGATAACATATATCTAAAGCTCCGCTATTAATTTTATATATATAACTAGCATAGTGTTAGTACAATAGAAATAAGAATGTTATAGTGCGTACTACTAAGCTTTATATGTCTCCTCCGCTTTTATATCCGAGAATACCGCCGGAAAGCACTCTCGAAGCAACGACGATAATAGCGATATAAGCAGCGGAGCAATTATAAAGCTATTTCATTCGTTGTTCTTAATTAAACGCCTAACAAAGCTAAACTAATAAGAACGGCCGTTACTCTATTATAAATGTCGTTATTATATTAGTTTCTCTAAGCTAGCTTTTCCTTCTAAAAGCGCTTCAAACAGTTACGCAACGTGCCTAAGTTACCCTTATAGAAGCTAAGCTCCTTCTATTCTCGTATAGGAAGTTAATATAACTGATTACAGTTATAGCGTTTAGTTACAAAGTGCGCTTCTATCTTTAAGAGCTGTTCCCTGTCTTTAGTATCCTTCTATTCGTGCTATATCGCTACCTATTAAAAGAACTGTCTTAGTAGACTTCTTAGCGGTATGTTAAGTTGCTTAGTAACATGCTTTAGAACAGGTGACTCTTGTTATATAGGCTAAGCTTCTTAGACCTAAGTAATAACGCCTAGCTTCTAGTTAACTATATTAAACATAGTCTAGATTAGATTAGCGTAATCTATAGCTAGCTGCGGAGGTAGATAACTTGTAGGCATAGAGCGAGCTCTTGCTAGTGTCTGTAATTGAAATGGCTCCTTTAAGGCCGTAAGTAGACTATTTGGTTTACGAGATTGCATCTTCTCTTTGTTCTACTATATCTTAGCGAAGACACTATACGGCGGTTGCTTAAGAGTCGCTCCTTCTTGCTTTATAGTAAGAGCGTAAGACTATAGCTTTATTGCCTCGCTATAGAACTAGTAATAATTGCGAGGGATATCTAGAAGGCCTTTAGGTCTATAGCAGTAAGCGCTATAGTTCTCGCAGCTAGGGAGGGTACATATATAGTTAGCAAGTAGCTTAGTCGTGTAATTGCCCTCCTTCCGCTTCTTAGTAATAAAGGCAATACTAGCGACATTCTGCTAATCGTTTGACTTTAGTTTACTAACTTTAAGGATAGCTAAAGATCTAGCATCCTTCGTAGCAGTCTTAAACTCGATGTTAATCTTAATCTTGTCTCTAGTATCGTTTATTAACTCTACGGCGTAGTCGAGAGCCTTATTGTAATCGTCCGCTATACAAGAAATTAGTATACTCGTAACTCGAGTTAAGCGGATATAGCCGCTAGGCAGGTGCGAGCGATAGTAAGAATATCGTTACCTTACCTTTCTTCTAACTCTACTTAAACTAGTAACTCTTCGGCACTTTAAACGCGGACACGATTAATATATAGTTACCGATATAGAGCTGCTTCTTCTACGCTTCTTCGTTAGCCTAATAGTACGCATCTTCGGTATACTAAGTGCTAGCGCTAGTGCGGTTATAGTTCTCGAAAGCTAACTTATTATTTCTAGTAAGAAGGCGCTAGGTTTGCTTGTATTCTAGGTCCTTACGAGGGTTATAAGATAGCGTAGATATATCTTCCTTATTTACCTACTAACCGTTAACTAGGCGCCGCGCCTAGACACCTCTTATAGGCGAAGCATTAGCTAAACGCGTTAACTTACCGACCTTAACTTCGCTAGCGACCTTATCTTCTACCGCCGTAGCGGCATCGTCGACCTAGTAGTCCTTCTACGCCGCGGCCTCGAATGCTAGTATATTATTAAACTTCTTCTACTACGCCGTCTTCTACTTTACGCCGCCGCCGGCCTTCTTCCTACCCTTCGACTTAATAGGCGACTCGCGCCGCTTAGCGGCTTCCTTATACGCCGGTAGGTCCTTCGATACTAGCTTTCTCGATCGAGACGCGCGTACCTCCGCTATAGCGTAGTATTCGAGATATAGGCGCTACAAATTAGACGCTATAGACGTAGCTATAAGAATAGCAGCTTCCGGCGGTAGCAACTAATAACAATACATCGTAAGAGGCTAGATTTAATAGCGGTAAGACCTTGTATAGGTATTATCGTACTTAGAGGTATAAAGAAGTCTAATCTCGAAGATCTACGAGGGTTACAAACCTATAGTTCTTAGTAGTCTCAACCTTCCGGCAAAGCATAGTAACTCTAGGCTAGACAAAGATATAAGTATAGCCTTTAATATAGACTTAACTATATATAGTACTAAATATAAATTGAATATAAATATTTACTCCTATTCGGGACGGAATATTAATAAAGCTAGTAAATGTTAAATATTTAATGTTTAATAGCTATAAGTCTATCGTACTAACCCTCCGAACCTAGACAGGGTCCGCGGGCGCGGACAAGGAGCCTTCCCTAACGTATATCGATGCTCGCCCCGAGCTTTAGATAAATGCCCGGATTTAGTATAGATAGTAAGTAGGGAAGCGAAGGAGCTCCTTATAGTTTATAGTAAGGAGGCAGAGGCGGTAGTAAAACATGCTTACTTACGGTCCTAGCTAAGCGGGCTACGAGAAGGTATCCTACGCCCTTTTAGGATTGCGAGGCTACCGGATAGTATAGCTACGCCGAGAGATTATAGAATAAGAGGCAGTAGTAACTAGGCGTCGTACGAGAGATTATTCGTATAAGAGGTATACCTAGCGCTCCTCGTTCTACTACTTGCAATCTAGCGTAGCGCTTTATAACGTCTAGGTATAACCCTAATATAGCTACGACAAGCATTGTCGCACTCTAATATCTATAAGCAAGTCCTATATAACCTTAGGCGAGTCCTTAGCTAGGGCTAATTAGCCTAACGGATATAAGAGCATTCCCCGAGGGAGCTCTCCTTTATTACGGCGAAGTAGGCGTAGAATTTGCGTCGCTTACCCCTTCCGGCGGTTTCGACGAGTAGTACTCGAGGGTTAAGTAGTCTTAGGGGACTTCGACGCCTAACGCTTTAGCTTAGACGATAGCGGGCTAAGAGACTCGTGCTTGCGCTTTTTGTCGGCCGTGCCTACCGACTCGACTATAGTAAGCCGACGAGGTTTTCCGAGCTCCTCCGCGTAGCTACTAGTATCCTTCTTACCCTAACTACTAGTAGGAGGCCCGTCTCCTTTTAGAAGCTCTATAGATGCCTTAGCTTCTGCTAAGAACCGGCTTAAGCCGCTAAAAGAAGCTACGGTCTTATTAGAGATAGTAGGAGGCCCCTTTAGCGACGTCGTTAGCTTAGTCTTACTAGGCGAGGGTTTAGGCTTAAGGCTCTCTAGCTACGCCTTCTTCGGTATATCGGAACTGCCTACCTACTTCCTACTACCGCCGACAGTCGACGATGCTAGTAGCTAGATAGGTACAGGCTCGATCTCTAGGTTACTACGTATATGCTTCTTGCTAGGTGTTAAATCTAGTATAAAGACCTCGCCGATAATACCTCCTTAGGCTTAGATTCCGGGGTTCTAGATATAGAATAATTTCGGGTTATCCGAGGGCACTAAATATTTATTAAGTCCTAAAGTAGGCGCCCGCTTGTACGACTACGGCGGCGTCTTATCGATCTTAGCTATCTAGAGGAGGTTAGCTATCTTGCTCTCGAATAGCGTACGAACCTAGTCGGTAGGCGAAGACGAGTCGATAGTCGCGTTCGCCCCTTATAGCTTCTTAATCGGCGTCTTAACCTCTTTATTAGCCTTATTGTCGCGGACAAGAATCTTAGTCCCTTTAGTTTGCAAAGTTCGGCTACGTCCGGCTTCCGGGCTAGCCTCTCTACGGCTGCGTTCTATACGGCCGTAATAATTAGTAAGGTTTGCTTACCTATCGAGGATCGGTTAGCTTACTCGTATACTACGCCGTTAGCGGCAGATCTTTTCTAGGGCTTTCTAGCGCCTATCCCTTCTAGAAGCATGTTAGTAAGTAGTCGATATAGCCTAAGTAACTAACGACGCTAACCTCGAGACGCCGGGCCTCTTCGCTCTTCTAAGACTATATTAGTAAGTGTCCGATCCCGCTTAGTTTACTAACTAGTACTAACCTTAGGCTTTATCTTGCCGGCGCCCGCCTTAGGACTAGGACTATATAACTCGGGTATTAAATCGACGTAATAGTTAAGTGCCGTAGACCTAGTGTTATAAAGGATAGAGAGGTAGGGCAGGCAGAGCGCGGAAGAATAGAGGTCTATAGCGAAGTAGGGTCCCGCTTGTATTTGTTTTTAAAACAAAGACTTAAGGAATACGGCTAACGCGCGAAAGCGAATCTCTACCGGTTTCTATAGTAGCGAGCTAGGCCCTACTACGTACCGGGTACGGTTCTAATAGCTACCTAGACACCGTACTACGACTAGTAACGCAATAACTATAGACTACTATAGTAGAAAATAGCCTCGAAAGACGCGGTATCGCTATACTACTAGTTAGAGGAGGAACTGCGGGATACGGTATTTATATATCGTATTATCGTTACTACCGCTACGACTAACTGCGATATAGTTAGCGAAAGACCCGAAAGTAAAAGAAGTAGTAGATCGGAAATTAAAAAGTCTCTACGAAGATAAGGGCGAAGCGACTAATACCGAGAGTAAGACATATAGCTAGCACTCTATAGCATAGGCGCTAATAATTAGGTAGAAACGAAGAAAGGCAGCTAAGTTTATATATAGCTAAGCCCGAAAAAGATCCTTACCTAAGGTTCGTAGGTTGTTTACCCTAGCGTAGCGATTAAGGCTAATACTAGTATAGAGTAGCGGGATAAGGTTTAGGAGATGCTTATAACCGGTATAGCAATAGAGTTAGTACTACACTTAAAGCGCAAGTATAAGGAAGACGAAGACGGCGGAATGTCCGGCTCGCCTAATACTCCGAAACGCGTTCGAAGTACTCGTATAGTAGAGGACGACACTACGAAGAAGTTTAAGCTTCCGAGGAGGAATAGGACCTAACTAAGAAGCAGTAGATATAGCAAATAGACTTATTAGTAAAGGAGTTGAACGTAGGTAGTATAGCTTAGACGTAGGCGGAGGAACTCTAATCCTTAGGCTATACGCCTACTAGTACGTAAAGAGACAGAATACGATACCGTACGGACTTATCGTATTATTCCTGTCTCTTTAGCCTATAGAAGTCCTAAAAAATGCTAAGACCGACCGGCTATATTTTCGCTAGGACCGTCCTAGCGAAATCTATACAACCTTTGTTCGAGAGCGCCCTATAGTAGCATTCTTAAGCCTCTACGACTAGTAGTAAGAGAGCAGAGTAGAGGCCGGTCGTTATATACCGTAACTGTAGCGTACTAGTTCGATAGAACTTACGGTCGCGGAAATAGTAGTAGGTATATTAATCGCGTCCCGCTCGCGATCGGTAATTAATATACCTACTATTCGTATTCGGCCGGACGTACGGCGAGCCTCGAGCTATAGGCCCGATATTATCCTAGTCTAGGTCTAGCGGGACATTTTTAGCGATTAATAATAGCGTAAAGGCGGGCCGGGGCGGCATTAGCAAACTAGACTACGCTTTCTAGTATAGTAAGTTATTAACTATTAGGAATCCTAAGTGCTACCCGAAATTTGCTCTCTTATCGCCTTTATTAAAGAAAGGTAATAGGGAAGAGGGGGTAATTTTAGTTAGAGATAGTATAGTTAGACAATACTTTATATATATATAAATTGATCCTAGCTATAATATAGTCGAAGCTTAATATACCTATAGGTATATTTCGACTACTTTAGTATCTACGTCCGTATAACGATAGAGACTTATTAGTAGAATGTAAGTATATCGATAATAGCTAGATCGAAGTTCCGGGAAGTATAAAGACATATAGAGCGACGTTAATATATTCTTATTAGCCGGGATAGTATTGTATATAAACTAATATAATATAGAGGAGGACTAACCGACCGTCGTAGGCGTAAAAACTATAGGCAGCGGCGCTACAATTTCTTATAGGCTACCGAGTAACTATATCCTACCCTAGGGACGAAGATTACGCTATCTGCGTTTTCGTAGGCGTCTACGGCTTTTGCCTCTTTATTAAACGCATCCTCGAACTCCGTTACTATCTCCTCCCGGATATAACTAGTCGCCCTTATATACAAGCCCCGACCGATAAACTAATGTCTAGCTAGTTCTAGAATAGCCGTAACTACTCGCCTATAATATACGCCGTCGAAGTTATAATAGCGATAGTCCTCCTACCCTTACGCGTATCGAGGGAACTGCGAGTAGATAGGTCGCGGCATCCTAAGCTTAATACTTTTAACTATCTTAATATTCGCGAGGTATACGGCGGAACACTATAGCGGAGGCTATCCGTCGTTATTAAACCCTAGGAACTTAAGGAAGTCGACGTAGGAAAGTTCGACAATTACGGCGATAGGATCTAGGCTAGGCGGTACGAGAGTAGTAAAGGTATTAATGTTACCGAGTAAAGCTAGGTAGATAGGTTCGACCCTATATAATATATTATTACGTAGGTAAATTTAGCTAACCGCGGGGCAAGGCCGACTAACCTAGGAGCATCGAGAAGCGTAGTATTATTAGGTATAGTATCGTCGCCTCGGGAGGAAAGTAGAGCTAGTTTACTACGTACTCTCGACAATGTCTAAAGGAGTAGGCGAATATAGTATAAGTAGTTATTCTCTACTAGTATATTAGACTTTTACGATAGTAAGGGAAGTATAATTATTACCTATAGTATAATAATAGCTAGGTCGCACGATAGTAGCCTCTAGCCCGAGTACCGATAGGGCTAGTAGGAACGGCGATATACTAGAATAAACAAGTGCTATATTTCTAAGCGCCGCTAGAATGCTTAAGGTATATTATAGCAAGTAGCTAAGGAAGGACGAGGGAGAAGTCGCAAGGGCGCGTAGACGCGTTAATGTTTATATTAGGGCTTAGCGATACAGGAGTTCCCGCCTTTCGCTAGGACCGTCCTACGGAAATACCTACCTCCTATATATTCTTTTCTTTATAACGCAGATCGTAACGGCATACTAGGCGTAGTTAAGTGCTATATATACATCCTAATTCGAGGGCCTAGGAGGCTAATTCCGTATATCGATATACCTACCTACTTCGTAAGGATAGAACGGCTACTACTACGTAGTAGTATTAGCGTACTCTTACTATATACGAAAGCTTTGCATGTCCTCTATATCGCGTATAAAGTAGTATAAAGACATCGTAACGTATATATAAGGGAAGGGACGATAGTCTCTAGACGTACCCCTTAACACTTCCGCTAAGCTATTTAGGAGCTATAAAAAGCAAACGTCCCGGTTCTCCCGATTTGTGCAAACAAGTAAGGATACATCTCTTCTATTAACAATTAGTAGACTCGGACACGTCTTTATCCTTGTCGCTACCGTCTTCTATTATATCTCCCCCTATAGATCGTAACAACCCTAGTAGGAGGAAGATCTTCTACGCTATAGCTAATTTAGACGCCGTATCTACTATAAAGCCGTTAATACTAGTAGGCAGCTCTTACTAATGTATACGAATCATTCGACGTATAATCTCTTACTAGCCTACGCTACTATAATCTGCGCCCTATAGCTACGCTTTTAGTACGATCGCGATAGACTCCTAACTACGATACCTAGCAGTTAACGAGGTATCTATTGTAACTATAGGGAAAGGCCGGGTACGACATTCTATAAGCTTCCGTATTAGCTTCTAGTATGCGAATAAATACGACGGACGAGTAAGAAAACCTATATACCTACCGCGGGACCTTAGCTTCCCTCGGAAGGTTCTACCGGAGCTATATCTAGATAGTCGCTATACGTCGGACTAGATATTATACTTCTACAAACTTAGAGATCTTGCGCTAGTAGTCGGTAGATAAGTTAGGGAGAAGGGAGGCAAGCGGAATGCGCTAATATACGGATAGTAATCTCGAACGCAATTTCGGCAAGCCCCGAAAAGAAATTAAGATTCCGCCGTAGGCTTACAAACCCTAAGCTTAAACTCAAAGTTGTTAGATTAGCTAGGGCCTTTAAAGTATAGGCTATTATATAGGGCCCTTAATAGTGTATCTGTATTAGTATAGTCTATAATTAATCTAATTAATCTAGACCCCCCCCTAAATTAAATTAGATTACTAGGACCCCTAGATTGGATTTAATTAGATTGCTTTAATAGGGGCTAGATTGTATTAGATTAGATTGCTTAATTAGTAAGAATAAGCTAAATTGAATTAGATTGAATTGCTAAGCCTACCTAATTTAGCCCTTTAGCCCCTAGATTAAATTAGATTACTTTAAAAAGGGCTAGATTGAATGAGATTGCTTTAGAAAGGGGCCGGATTAGATTGAATTGGATTGCTTAGTTAGTAGGAATAAGCTAGATTAGATTAGATTGAATTGCTAAGCTAATCTAGATTGCAATCCCGGATTAATTATAGACTATACTAGTCTGTATATTAGTATATATACGACCGGCGAGAGTAGTCTATACGACTCTAGATAAACTATATAGAAGTAGCGATACAACCCGAGTTTAGCATTAGTATAAGCTTGTTATAGTTAGATAGCAAGCTAAGTAAGAAGCCCTTACTACTAGATCTGCCCTAGGAGCCGCTAGACTAAGACCCGGACTGCTTCTAAGTAGAGCCGGATAGACTATTAGAGCTGCTAGCCTACTTAGGATCGTAAGGACTAGCACGTAGAGCGGCGAGGTAGGAGTAGTAGCTAGTAGGGTACTAAGAGATTAGAGTCGAGGCACGAGAGTACTAGTAGGTATGCTCGTATAGAAGAGTATATAGCTTATCGTTCGACATCTTAACCTCGTTAAGAAGCACGTAGTAGTGTATAGGACGAGCGGTGCCCTTAAGAGTAGCGTAGCCGCAAAGGTAGAAGTCGTTCTTATAAGGGTTAGTAACGCCGGACTTAACTAAGATACCTAGGAATACGTTACCGTTACGGTCGCCCTTCTTCTTAGAGAAGAAGCGCATATTGTAACGCTTAGAGCCTATAAAGTACCGTATAGGTAGGTGCTACCTAAGGGTTGCCGAGCGAAGCGAGACCTAAGTAGAAGAACTATTAGAATTTGTTGCTTAGTAGTTTGTTGTCGTATCGTATTGTCGCAATATCGCTGTCGCTATTACTATATCTCCGAGTCGTTGTTGTAGTGCTAAAGCGAAGCTATAAGGCGACAAGGCTATAGTTACGTAGAGGGGGGACATTTTGATTTCTTCTAATTAGAAGCCGAGCCTAGATTTGTATAAGCGTATCTTTAAACTAAACCCCCGGCGAACACTCTATACGTAATATCTAAATTCCTACCTAAGTATATAAATTCTAACTGTTCTTCTACTTAGCTCGTAAACAGGTATAAGCCGAAGCATTCGAGGAGCTTACGACGAGGATACGAAGGTGTTACCTATTTACTTCGCTTCGCTCGGATAACGACGACGAACTAAGGAACCGGGCTAGCCTACTTAAGCAACTGCTTTATATCGTTAACCTCCTACTAAAGAACGTACTAATATTAACCCTAATATACGAGCATCCCGAAGGTAGATAACACGCTATAGTACCGTATCGCCGCCGACATTCTATATCTACGACTAAAGGAGGGGCTTAAGCTCGGTATTAATAATATCGGTATTGTATTGATTATGTCTATACGTTATTGGCTAGTAACCGGCCCTATATACCTAGGCTAAGTTTTGAGCCTATATAAGAGGCCTCCTTCTATATTATAGATAGAGCATTAACCTCGTATAGCATATTGTTTATATTACACTTCTACAATGCCTATATTGTAGGGCTCTAGTTATTAGCCTAAGCGATAGTCTCGTTATCCTATCTTGCTAAATATAGCTGCCTATATTGCTATAGGTTATGTTACCCTCGGTAGCCTATACTATTACTACAAGTAGTAGTAGTAGTGTTAGTTTCCGTCCTTTATTAGAGCCGAAGGTGGGGCTATCTCTTTATATCTAATAGGTTCGGGTATGTTGAAGGTAGTCTCTAGGTACGAATAGCTATAACCGAAGCGAGGGTACGATAAGAGCCTACGATACGGACGATACCGAAGTATCTTAAGGGGCCGTTACGATAAGCAGAGAAACCTCTTAACGAGGGCATCGCTTTAATCTCGAAAAGCTACAAACCCTTAGGACTGTTATAGCTTAGGGCCTAGTCTATAACTATAGCTAGCTTCTAAGGACTCGGCTCCGGGTCGAAGACCTATTTAGCACCGCTTACTCGAGATAAGCTACCGTACGCCTAAGGAGGAGATAGACTAATTACCTATCGGCCTTGCTTAGTTTGCTAAGACTATCTATACGATAGCAATTTCTAGATTGCAGGTCGGATGCCTAGACAGTTCCCCTATTAACCGGGTAGATTGTTTCGGGATTCGCTGCCTCGTTCGGATAGTGCTTAGCCTTCTACTAGAAAAAGAAGGTCCCCGCCCCCCCCGCCTAGCTAAAGGAGATACGAGCTAGTTTCTAGGATCTAGGTATGAATAGAGATTGCAGTCTCTCCCTCCGAGCGGCTTTCGTCTAATACTAAACTTAGCTCCTAGGGATATATAGGCGACCCCTAGGAGGCTAAACTCTAATGCTACCCCGGGGGTAATATTAGAAGAAAACAGCCTAGTATACTATTTTCTCGTATAGCAACATCGAAACAAACCAAACCTACAATATATACTAAAAACACTTTCCTATAGCATTTCATTTTAACTACTTTATAACAATCGAATAAGCTCTAGCGAAAGCGAGTATTACGAATTAGCGGAATCTTCGGAATCTGATAACCTACCGGACCCTATTAACGAAGAAATTAGGCGACGACTAGTTGTTATAAGCGCTATCGAACTAGGGGCTATCGAGCCTTCTACGCCCGAAGCCCTCTATAATGTCGTTATAAAGATAATTCAAGGGCAAACTAACTTTCTCCGTTAGAATAGGCGTCGCCCGCTAGAGCTAGGAAGCAGTAGAAACCCTCTATTCGAAGGGTAGAACGCTACGGCGCACGTAGAACGCTTTAAGGACAACTTAGCCGAGTACGGACTCGAAGAGGAGTCGGACTAGTATAAGGTCCGGTCCCTTACGAGGACTACTATTACTAAGCTTTACCGAACCCTTAGAACCCTAGTTAGCTACCTAGAAAAGGACGACAAGTCTAATGCCGACTAGGAGGTCTTTAAGCAGGCCTTTATAAGGGAGTATCGGGATCGCGACAGCCGTCGCATTAAAGGCAGTCGTACGTAGCTTAAGAACCTCTATATAGAGAGGCGTACCGAAGATGACGACCTAAAGGAGTACGTCCGCGAGTTTGTTAAGTTAGCGGACGGCATCGACTAGTAGGACCTCGAGAATTCTTAGAGAACGAGGCTACTCCTTAAAGGGTTGCCGTAGTCTATAGCTAAGCGTATCTTCCGTCGCTGCAAGCTTAGCGAAGCTAATCCCGAGACCTTTAGGAAGTATAAAGAGGTCCTAGAGGCTATTAAGGACGATATTAATAGCTCCGCCGACGTAAAGAAGTTTATTTACGGCGAGGACCGGAATAACCTAGCCTAGGTAAGGAACGATGCCTCGGGAACTAGAGGGCCTAAGTTTCTTCCTAAATCGCAAAGTAGTCCTAGTACCGTAACTCCTACTGTTACTAAGCATTCTTAGGACGTTGCGGACTTAGCTAAATCCCTAGCCTAGCTTAACCTTAATACGAAAGCACTATAGCGAGTTAGGGAGGTCCTTAATACTAGTATACTAAAGGATGTGCTACTAGTCTACTAGGTCTCCGATCCTAACTACCCTAAGGCCCCTTTAGTTAACGTCTACGCTATACGGAAGATCTATTCGGACTTAGATAGTAAGTGCTAGATATGCGGCGGTTTTAAATATATTTAATTAGACTACCCTATCTAGAAGGAGCTTCTTAAGAGGAAGCTCGTTATATAAGTAAATAGTCGGTTCTATTACACCGACACCGGCGACAAGATTAACTTCGAGTAGGATCGTAGAGCCCCGAAGCTGCCTTAACTTAGGAGTCTTCTAGAGAAGAAGTATAGTAGTAAGATCGAGTTTAAGGACACTAGGAATAGTACCCTCGCCGCTATTACTAAACGAGAGACTTAGAAGGTTAGGGCAAAACAGGTTAAGGAGCGAAGCAGTAACGGTACTACTAAGCCTGTTAAAGTTAACTTTGTATCTTAGGACCCGGACGCAGTTACCAATGTTTACGCGGTTACTAAGAACAGTATAGATGTCTACGCTGCTACAAGGTCCTAAACTTAGTCGTCCTAAACCTAGTCCTAGGGCAAGGGCAAGAGCCCGCAGAACCCTATCCGCCCTAGTGCGGCAGCCCCTACTAGGATACTTAAGAAGCAGGCAGCTAATAAGGCTAAGAAACAGCGAGAATTAGTCGCTAAGACTAAGACACTCTAGACAGCTAAAGACCGTACAACCCGAGCTAGTATAGCTACTCCGGAGGTCCTAGAGACTCCCGATATCGATATAGAGGATGTTACTACCGACATTAGTAGTACCCTAGGCCTAGCTAACCCGCCGGCCTATAAGCGAAAGTTAGCCGACCTAAAGAGCTTTCGCTTTAATAGGTATATAAAGAAGTATAGTGCCGGGCCTACTAACTCTTACGATATAAAGGCAAATGCTCTCTTCTAGGCTTTATAGTTCCTAGACCTTAAGTCTAACGTGTCTATAGGGGAGCTTCTAGTATACGGTTTGCCTACTAACCTATTCTAGAGCCGGATTCCTAACGATGCCACTTTTATAAAAGACCTTATAGCCCTCCGACGCAAATAGGGGCGAGAGGACTATATCGACGTCTCTTCCCTATAGTTCCTTCCTAAATTTTTAGGGGCCTAGGAGTTAGTAGAAGGCGAATTAGTAACCTACGAGAGCTAGGAGACTATCGATAATGCTAACGAAGAGGGGATTGAGGAGATAGGCCGAGGGGATAATAATAATGCCGACTCTACTTCGGTTTTAGTTTCTATTAAGGCTGTCCGATTTACTAGCTAACAAATCGGTCGAGTAGGACCTCCTCGACCTAAGGAACTTTACTCTATCCCTAATAATGTAGACCTTTCCGTAGTTACCCGTTCCTTTACCGTCGTTCCCGCTATCTATATTTAAGTTACTATCGGAAGCTATAGTTAGCAGTTGCTAGCAATGCTTAATAATAGCTTAGAGTTACTTATTATAAGTAAGCGCTAGGCTAAACAGCTCCGACTGCTAATAAACAGAGATATTTCCCTTAGTATATAGGGAGTGAATAGGGAGGTTACGCTAGTAGGTACCTACTATAATGTTATAGTAGACGCTTTCGGCATATGCTTTTCCTTTACCTTCTAGATTGCCGCCGACCCGAACACGCCAATTATTCTAGGTCGTCTATAGTCTCGTATAACCCGGGGTGTCTAGCGCAACTGCGACGATAGCTCCTAGGAAGGAACTATCGCTAACTAGAAGGGTAACCGAGTCGTGTTTACTAGTTATGTCGGAAACACTAGCTACAAGTCCTACGAGGATATCCTTACTACTTCTAAGCGCTCTTCGGGAAACGCTATAGCGCGGTTATAAGACCGGCAATCTGCGCTATAAGTTAATATAGCTTAAATAGGTTATATCTAGAGGTGCGCCGCTCCGTACGACAAGGCTAGTTTCTAGGCTCTATACTAAGGAGACGAATGCTCGAAGTAACAGCGAGTATAATAGTGCAACGACTACCTAGTATACGAATCTCGGTAATAATACTATCGTAGGTATCGCCGCCGGAAGCGGATCTACCCGAGCCCGAATCCGAACTAACTAATTAGAGCGCCGAGCTAATACTACCCCGGGGGTGTTATTAGGAATCTAACGTTTTCGCCGGAATTATGAATTAGGATTACTAGCTGTATACCTACCGACTTAAGGAGACTTCTAATAAAGTTTACGCGCTATTCTGTTGCGCTAATCTCCGGGCCTAACGTTAAAGAGAGAGGGCTCGGGTATTACGAGCGGTTAGTGTATATACCCTATATAAGAGGGTAGCTAACAAGATTAAGCCCGTAAAAGGCAGCGTATATATAACCGATAGGTCTAATCCTAGCGGAAATCCTAACTAGCGACAAAAGTGCCTTAACCGCGAAGCGATATTAACACCTAGGGATAGTCTATACGACTAGAGGTATATTACTAAAAAGTTCTCCGCTATTCCTAGGGGATCGAGGCTAACGCCGGAGAGACTAGCGAACATTAAACCTAGCATCGAGCTTTCGGATCTTAAACTAGATTTACTATACGAGCTTCTATACAACCGCGAAGCCGTATTAGTATATAACTTTACGTATCTAGGTAGGATTAACCCGGAGGTTGCCCCTCTATAGAGGATCCGAACGATCGAGTATAAGCCTTAGGCTCACCTAGGGTTTAAGCTAAACCTAAGCCTAAGAGGTATAGTTAAGGATATAATACGGCAGCGTATAAAGGCTAGCACCTTAGAGCCTTCCTATGCCTCGTATCGCAATCTATACTTCCTAGTTTAGAAGAAGATAGCCCCTAGGGAGCTAAAGAAGTATCGGCTAATTAACGCTATATAGAAGTTTAATACAGTTACGATTAGAGATGCTAATCTTCCTCCGGAGACTAATAGGTTCTTAGAAGCCTTTACTAACTGTATAGTAGCCTCGCTAGTTAATGTATTCTCGGGCTACGACTAGATACCTCTCTACCCTAATAGCCGGGACCTTACTAGTTTCGAGATACCTCTTAGGCTATATAGACAAACCACCCTTCCCTAAGGGGCAACTAACTCCGTAGCCTAGTTTGTTCGTATTATAAACTAAGTCCTCGCGGCCTATATCTCCTATATAGCGATGCCTTTCCTCGACGATATCGGCATTAAGGGCCCTAAAACTAGGTACGACAATAAAGAAGTGGAGCCTAGCATCCGTAGGTTCTTTCTCGAATATATTTAGAACCTCGATAGTGTCCTCTACGACCTAGAGCGAGCCAACCTAATAATGTATAGGGAGAAGCTTTAGCTCCTATGTAAACGAATAAACATTGTCGGGTTTGTAACTAATAAGAACGGCCGCTATCCTAACAATATACGGGTCCTAAAGATTGTTTCCTAGCTAGACCCTACCTATTAGAAAGATGTCCGGATCTGGCTTAGAGTAGTCTCCTACTTCCGCATCTAGGTCGAAAACTTTGCGTTAGTATATAAGCCTCTATACGCCTTGCTTAAGAAGGATATAGAGTTTGTATAGACCTCCGTTTACTAAGCCGCTAAGGACAAGGTTACTAAGGCGCTTGTTAGCGCGCCTACGCTTACCTCTATTAACTACTCGGAAGGCGTAGGTCTGCTAATTGTTGCTGTCGACTCGAGCGGGGAAGGCTACGGCGAGATACTAATATAGTGTAATCGTAAGGAGCCCTCCTTACGTTACCCTATCCGGTACGAGTCCGGTCTATAGAAACCTATCGAAGCCCGATACGATACTAGCAAGCGAGAGTGCCTTAGTGTCTATAAGGCTCTTAAGAAGTTCCGACCTTAGCTCTTTAGAGTGTTCTTTCGCCTAGAAGTCGACGCTTAGACGCTAGTCTATTAACTTAACCGTATAGCCTCCGACCTGCCTAACTCTACGATAGCTCGGTAGGTTGCCTAGATCTATTTGTTTAATTTCGACGTCTTCTATATTCCTAGCAAGAAGCATACTAGGCCGGATAGCCTTTCTAGAAGGCCTGCTATAGAAGAGGATATCGCCGAGATAATAGAAGAAGAGGATATCGACGCGGTTATTAACCGTACCTTCTTTACTACCTTCTATATTAATGCTATACTAGTAATTACTAGGCCTACTGCCGACGACTAACCTAGTAACTAGCCTAACGAAGACCCTACTACTAACGACGAGGGCTAGGACGATACTAAGGCAGGCGAACTAGGCAGGGATAATATCCTTAATAGGGTCTACTCCGACGACTCCTATAATATCGCCTACTTCCTTACCTATACGAAGAGAGCTCCCGGTCTATTAAAGAGTTAATACCGTCGTATTATTCGCTATTCTCGGAGGTTCCTTATTAAGGATCGCATCCTTTAGCGATAGGCTATAGTTAATATACCGCTCTAGCGTGTTATTAACGATCTAGCAGCCCGATAAGAAATCCTTCGTTCCGTTTACGATAAGCTCGGCTATCGGGCGGCGGAGGGCACCTTCGATATCCTTCGTCGACGCTACTAGTAGGACGGCGTATAGGCTAATGTCTCCCGCTACTATAAGAGCTGTCCTAAGTACAACTTTAGGAACAGCTACCGGCGTCTAGGAGAGCTACGTATCCCTGCTACCTAGTTAGTTAGGGAGCGGTAGTATAGCGATAGGGTCTATCTTAGCCGTAACAATAGCCTATATATTATTCGAGAGGGTCTTTCTCGATAGCCGGAGGCCTATTATTTCTATAAGGGTTGCGGTACTATTAATACCCGTAATATAGCTACCTTCCTATTTAAGGATCTGTTTTGCCGCTAGGGAACACCTTACGAGATTATCTTAGACAACGCTACGAACAATATAGCTAAGGAAGTTTAAGCGCTGCTTGTTTCGTACGGGGCTAAGAACGTTCGTATCTCCCCGTACTATCCCTAGTCGAATGCTATTATTAAGCGCGGCTATCGGTCGTTAATTGATGCCCTATCTAAGATAACTAATAGTAGCGACAGATTAGTTCCTATTTCTACCCGCGTCCTAGCCCTTCTCTAGGCGGACCGAACTACTATTGTCGACACGACTAGACTTATACTAGCGGAACTTATAATTAGGAGGGACGCCGTTCTTCCTATTAAATTGTCCTACCGTACGTACGGCGTTTACGATTAGGGGTCTGTTCGTACTAGGGTAGATCTTCTTGCCCTACGGGCTAAGGCTCTTAAGGATATAACTACGACTTCTTAGGAGGGTCTTACTCGACAACGTCGCCTTCGGGAGGAAGCTAAGTAGTATTTTAATAACTATAATGCTATTAATTGGGAACCTCTAAAGGTTAGCGATATAGTCCTTCTATACCGGTCCGAACTAGAGTACAGTTACTCCTATAAGCTAGCCTTTAAGTAGAAGGGTCCTTATAGAGTAAAGGAGGTCCTTTACTCGGGTTCCGTATACCTTCTTTAGGAGCTAGATAGTGCTACCTTAAAGCACTCTTACCCTCGGGCTAATCTAAAGAAGATCGTTAAGTTGCGCGAACCTGCCCGCCCTCCGCCGACCGAGGAGGAAGTTAGTGCCTCTATAGACCCTCTACCGTCCTTAGATGCCTATCGGGAGGAGGATCCTACCGCTACTATAGATCCTGTTCTGCCTAAGAACTATGCCTATCCCTAGATTCCTCTTAGTAAGCTATTAGGAATAACTTAAGAACAAAGGGAGGGTTATATACGGATTAACTATATATAGAGCATTTCCGATATTAATTCCGATTCTAATAGTAAACTAGACTTCTAGCTATCTAACTCTAACTCCGAGGAACCTAACTAGTCTAGCGATAAAGACCGCCTAGAATTATAGCTAGACGACCCCGAGACTAAATAATTGCTTACTCTTCCTTGCCTCTGTCTACCTCTGCTACGTTGCTTCCTTACTCTTGTCGATCGTTCTCCGCGCTATTAATACAGTGCCGCCCTATACCTTTAGTCCTTACCTATTGTCTGTTCCTACTAATATTTATGCTCTCGTTTGTTGCTTTTAGTTTATCCTATTGTTGTCTTTTGCTTTTGCCTTTACCTTCGATTAATGTTACTGTAACTTTATTCCTTCGCTCTTGTTTCCTTAGATAGAACTGTACGAGGCGTATTTTCCTAATAATACCCCGGGGGTAGTATTAGGAAGATAGCCGAACCTAACCCCTCTACCCTTCTAAGACTACTTCCCTCTAGATTCCTAGTCTCTAGTAACCGCCCTTAGGTAGCAACGATAATAAGATACTCCGCTAGAGAAGATTGTTCCTGCCCTAATTAGTATTAGTTACGTAGGACACTAAGAAAGGGAGGATCCCTCTCCCTTCCTAGCTCTTAGATAGACGTAGCAACCTAGGCCTATAGCCTCTAAGAATAGGGACCTTAGGCCGCTAAGCTTAGTGTCTAGAAGAAAGAAGAACGTACGGGCTACGTTTATATACCTACTACTGCGAAAGGTAATGCTATATCTATAACGATAGTGCTATAGGCTAACATAAGCTACGCTAGGCCTAGGCGATTTGCTCCTAGTTGCCGAGCATCTCTAGAGAAAAGCTAATGCTACCCTAGGGGTGTTATTAGTCCCGCTAGCCTTACTACTATAGATTACTACTAGGTACTCGAACTGACTAGTTACATTTCGAGTGCGCGGGAATCTACGAAAGCTAGAGGTTAACAAAGGCGCGTAGTCGCTACTAGCAATTAGCTAGATCGATTGTTAAACTTTAGCCGCCCTACTAATAAAGGAGTCTCGTATGTAGCTTTACTTTTTAGGGTCTATATATAATCGTTATCCGTTTGCTTTACCGGAATATACGGACTACGCTACCTTCGCACTCTATTTAAGGCGAGCCTTCTAAGCCCTTTCTTCTACTCGAATACTAACTAACTTACTACCGCCTACCCCTCCCCCCCCTTTTCTATCTAAACCCTTTAATTATTATTAATAAGCTACGAACGTTTTTGTAAGCTCGTTACTAACTCCTTTCCGCTCCGGTCGATTAAGATGTCTTCCGGCGCCCTAAATCCGCTAGGCGCTAGCAGTAGCGGCAACCTACGAGCCCTAAACCTAGGCGTACTAGTCCCGATCGAAGCCCTATCCGATAGCGCCTTAGCTGCTACAACTAGCCTCGAGCACTGCTTCTAGATCGTTACCGCCCTTAAAGATCCTCGAGAGAAGATCTAGAACGCTCGCACCCTACTACGCGTTATCGATAGGAACATTAAGAAGGCTACTATCTTAGTTACGTATAGTATAAACAACTTACGTTAGTCTATCGGTAAGCGTATCTTTAAGCGCGAGGTTCTTAACGATATAGATATTGAATAAGCCTTTCCTATCGTCTATAGCCTCGAGACTACTAGTACCTAGATTCGTTTGCGCTTTAAGACCCTCGACTAGGCCTTCGAACATTAGGGAGGACTAAGCAGTCTTCCTAAGAGCCTTGTTAACTTCGCCTACGGTAGATAAGAGCGTGTAAAGTAGGTCTCTTCGTTCGTTAATAAGTATAAGGTCCGTCGTTAAGGCGCCGAGCACCTTTCCCGTACTATAATCTATCGTATATCTACCGCTAGCAAGAAGGTAGGCAAGTAGTCGCTTAACTTGTCCTTTACGCTTAACGACTTTACGACATCCTACTAGAAGCGGCACTACGATGCAATTGTCTAGGTCGATCTTAACGTATAGACAACTAAGGATCTACTAAAAGAGAAGGGCTATCGTATTAATAGTATAGGCTTTATTGTTAAAGGTTAAGGGGCTCCTATCGTTAATGTCCTTAAACGTAAGGCTCTTCGCCTAGAAACAGAGGCCGATACGGCTGCTAGTCTCGCGCTCGCTACGGAGATACAGGCTTAAGACCGTCGCTCGACCCGTAACCGTAAGGTCCCTTAGGAAGTTGAAAACGAGCGCGCTAAGGCCGAAGCAGCGCGCAAGAAGGCATTGCATACTCGCTAGGCCCTCCGTAAGGCTACTAAGAAGTATAGCGCCCCTTCTAGTACTAACTATAGTACTAACTATAGTAACTCGGATGTTAATATACTAGATATACTACTAGAAGATGTCTCTTCCGAAGGCTCCTTTAGCGAGCGTAGAGATAGAGGGCTCTCGCCGATCCTATTAACTAAGAATATCTATAGTTCTTGTAAGGGCGACTCTATTGCGCACCTTATTACTAAGATCGATATAGTTCCTAAAGCTGCAATAGGCGAAGCTCCTACCGCCCTCTCTATCTATTAATAGCTCGACGACCTTAGTAAGCTAGGAGAAGAGCCGTTCTCTATATATGCTAACTATATTAAGAAGGCCGCTAAGGTCTGTAGTCTCTATGCTAGTGCTAAGGCGAGTATCCTCGTCGGTCGCCTATTAAAGATTAGTCGCAAGGTTCCTAATCTAGACGCCTTCGCTGCCCTTAAGGCTAATTAGGCCTATGCTAACTAGTTTCCTAGACGCCCTATTGCCGCCCCGATATCTCTAGGACTCTACGCGTTCAACCCTACTAGTACTATTACTCGCGCCCTTACGCTAACGGATCGCTAGAGCAAGTTCGTTACCGGTATCCTTAGCTAAGGCACTTCCTTCGACCGCTTTCGCTAGACTAGTAATGCTATCTTCCCTCAAGTCTTTAGTTAGTTATAAGAGCCTCGTAGAGTACATCTTCCTTTCCTTATCGACCTAATATAGGAGGAGTTTAAAATGTACCTTTAGCACATGCGTGCGATGCCTAAGTCTAAGCAAGAAGGCCGTAATGCCCTTTAAACTTATAGTATAAGCAACTAAATCGTCCGCTAGCACCCTGCCCTATAGCTCTTAGCTGTCGCCCTTCGACCTAATTACGTATACGAGCTTATCTCCGTCCCTAAGCCTACTAAGTTCTTTAAGGTTAGCGGTACTTACGAAAACTGTCCTTCTAAGGAGTCTACTCGTCTCGGACAAGATATAGTTAAGCTCGCAGCTAGCGAGGGTGCTAGTTACCTGCGTATTAAGGTCTGCCTTATGTCTGAGGATAAGACTAGCTACTCTACTGTTGTCGAAGGCATATATTAGCCCGAGGTCTTTACGAACTAGGTTGAGAAGCTTAAGGCTCGTAGCCTAGTCCTACTAAGCAAGATCGGCAAGATTACTAATAAGCACCTTACCGACGACGACCTCGACTATATGTTCGATAGTTAGCCTAATAGTAAGGGGCGTAAAGCGGAGTAGATCCTTAACCCTCTAAAGGAGTGCGAGGTCTCTATTTAGATGCTATACCTACCGTATAGTAATCTAAAGACTAAGAGCAACCGTATATTAATTGACCTAGGCTACTCTCGCGTTATTAACGGCACTAAGGTTAAGGGCTACGAGAACTTAACAGTCTCTTAGGTTGCTAAAGCATACCGCAATCTAACCGCCCTCCTAGCCTCTAACTCCTTCGTGCTATTCGCTTTCCCTACGGCTATCTTAGTCGAAGGCCTCGGCTATATCTCCGACGCTCTAGTTAGTAGGATTCCTTAGTTAAGTTACGTTATTTAGAACGAAGTTGAACAGATCCTCTAGCTTAATAACGAGGGACTTAAGGAATATCTATACGATTAGGAGAAGGCTACGACGGAAAAGGCTATTAACCTCCTCGTTAATTAAGCTTTCTACGAGGGACAGTACTTCGGTACTAATAGCTTTAACGTATGCGGAGGAGATTTCGAGAGCCGACTAGTAGATAAGGTTATTGCTAGTAAGGATTACGGCGCGTTGAAGCAATAGTAAGTCTATATAGTGTTGCTTAGGAAGTTGTTTTTGCATAATCATAGCATCTAGGATTAATGCTACCCCGGGGGTGTTATTGCGGAGTTCTAAGAATAGCCTTAGCTAAGAGCGCTAAGGATGTATACATGTTTGTTTTAAGCGCGCATAATGTGAAACGTGTCTAGTTAGATACGAAGAAAGGGAGGGATATTGGCTAGTAACCGGCCCTATACACCTAGGCTGAGTTTTGAGCCTATATAAGAGGCCTCCTTCTATATTATAGATAGAGCATCAACCTCGTATAGTACATTGTTTATATTACACTTCTACAATGCCTATGTTGTAGGGCTCTAGTTATTAGCCTAAGCGACAGTCTCGTTATCCTATCTTGCTAAACATAGCTGCCTATATTGCTATAGGTTATATTACCCTCGGTAGCCTATACTATTGCTACAAGTAGTAGTAGTAGTGTTGGTTTCCGTCCTTTAACGTAAACCATTCGTCTAGTATAGGGCGGCGTAGCGAGTAGCGAGCTTGTCTATAGATATAGTTATAGCGGCGATAGAGGGAGCCTATATACTAGGAGTAGCGTAGGAGACGTCGGTACAAATAATAACTATCGGGCACTAGAAGATACTATTAGGTCTACTAGCCTTAGAACCGATAGTACGGTATATATTACTACCTAGCTTAGCGTTAAACTTTATATATACGTTAGAGATATACTGCCCCTAAGCCTTCTAAGCGTATAAGTATTATACGTACTAAGACACAACGCCCTAGCGGCACTCGCAAGAGCGCTTAATATAGCCGTAGACCTAGGGGTCGGTCCTTATTAGGCAGGATAAAGAAGAGGATCTACGGGCGTAATTAAGACTAGTTGCTAGCGGCATTCTAACTTAAGGTATAGGGTATACCTCTATAGGCCGTATATACGCGCTGTACCTATTTAGCGGCTTCTTATTCCTTCTATAGACACACTTATAGATTATTCTACACACTTCGAGTAGTTACGAGCCTATCGACTGCTTCCGACTTAATATAACTAAATATACCCTCCTATAGAAGTAGGGTATGCGACCGACCTACCGACCTAAATAGCTAAGATAGCTGCTACCGACTCGACTACACTTCCGGCTACTAGCATTCGGAAACTAATACGAAACAACTATCCCCTCTAGAGCGTCGACATTAAAGCGCTTCTAAGGCGCGCTAAGCTCCTAAAATATACTACGACCGACCGAGTTACTATACTTAAAGATACGACTCTGTACGATTACGGCGACAAGGTAGTAGATACTGCTAATCCGATTACTCTTACTCTAAGCGACTCGATTAAGAGCCGCCTATCTGTATCTAATAGCGGCTTTAGTAACGGCTATTAGCTAATAACTAAGATTAAGGCTATATACTAACTAGACACGGAAACTAAATACTTCTTATTATAGAGGGAACTGTTTTAGCTGCAATACGACGGCAATAATATTAAGGCTTATATTCTATCTAACTATTGCGGTAGGGCCGTCCTAGCTAAATACGCCCCCGTAATAGCCCGATTCCTACGAACTATAACAATATGTCCCTTTAGAAGTATCCTACTCGCTCGTAGACCCTTATTATAACAGTACTATTAATAAAGATCCGCTTACTAATAGTAGATTCCTAGAGCCTACCGCTATAATCGAGCCGATAGCCTACGTTACCCCTTCTAGCTACTATCTATAGATTATTAGACCTGTATCGCTTTAAGACGATAACGAGCTACCGATACTCTACTACGACTCGCCGTTGCTGCTCGGGAATTTGAACAACGATAGAGATATTAGAAAATCTAGCCCTCTAGAGAAGATCTAGTAGGTAATTGCGCCTAACGACTAGACGCGGCGGGGGCCGTTCGTAAAGGGTATTAACTAATACGAGCTTGCCTTTCCCGCATTTGTAGTTTAGTAACGCCGCGTTAAGTGCCGTCGGTATACTACTAGCCTCTATTATATGCTAAAGGCCTAGTGCCTCGGTAGGGATACGATTTATATCGGGCAACGTAGTAGGCTATATAACTGTTGTTCGTATACCGGCGCTACTATCCCCGGGTCTCGGTAGGAAGAGCTTCCGGTACGGTACGTCTAGCTAGCGCGGCGAATCTAGCGAAGGCATATATCGGTAGGCGCGACCTAGGCTAAATAAAATTTGCCGTACCTAGTCGAGAAGAAGCTAGAACAAGGTATAAAAGGAGTAGCTTAATACCCCGGGTTCTAGT
The DNA here is from genome assembly GCF_000340215.1 of Pseudocercospora fijiensis CIRAD86. Taxonomy (NCBI): domain Eukaryota; kingdom Fungi; phylum Ascomycota; class Dothideomycetes; order Mycosphaerellales; family Mycosphaerellaceae; genus Pseudocercospora; species Pseudocercospora fijiensis. Next base: position 101,080 of record NW_006921532.1, read on the forward strand.
ATATTAGTATTATCTATAAACCGTCTATACCGATTAATCCTAGCCTCGTCCGCGTCGTTACTATATCTAAGTAGTGCAAGATTATGCTAGATGTATTGTCGGAATCTTAAGCCTATCGGATATATATAGATATATTCGCCTACTATAGGAAGATCTCTATTATAGATACTAACGTAAAGCAGCTATACGAGTACCGTTATAATATTAAGGCCCGGATAATCGAGTTGTCGTAGTAGCGGTTGTTCCTAGGCTCTTTCTAGATGTCGGTACTATACCGCTACGAGAAAACAGTTATTACCGACGGCCGGCCGTATAGAGGACGTATAGAGTACGCTCGGCTCGAGTAGAGAGGCGGGCTTCCGTACGATAGGCGTAGCGTCGATATACTTAGCAATAGTTCGGTCTATAGCTCGGAATAGCTCGCGTCTACGGATAGCTACCCGTAACGACGCGTCGCTAAGGTTATTCGCTAGTTTAAAGAGCCGCGGTAGAAACTAGTCGATATTGATTTTCCTTTATCGCAAGTTAGCGATTGCCGTTAGGGCATATAAGGGTGCCTCCTAACCCTTTAAGAAAGAGGTCTATAATAGTATAAGCTCTACGCTACGGTATAGAATCTGTCTCTATCGTATAGCTAGTACTAAAAGTCGCCGTCGAGGACTAAGAAATGCGATAGGGGAACGGTTTTAATGCATTACTATCGTATATCGCAGATGAGTTTAATTAAGACGCTACCCTAGTTACTAGGGTCCGGGTCGCTCGAGAACCTAGCTAAAGCAGGGATATAGATAACATTTCTTTCGCGTTGAAATTAAGTCTAATCTAGCCTCGGCGCTAATAGCTAAGAAGGGGTATAACGCTAGGCATTTTGTCCTCTAGATATACGGCAATAACGAACCCGTACCGAAGGACATATATATATATATATATATATATATATATATATATATATATATATATATATCTATCTAGTATAGTCTATAACTAATTTAATCAATCCTAACCCCCTTAGATTGAATTGAATTGCTAGCACCCTTAGATTAAATTAAATTGAATTGCTTCCTAAGGTAGTAGATTAAATTAGATTGCAATCTAGCCTCTTTAAATTAGATTGATTAACTAGATTGCAATCTAATTATACAATAGTCCCGGCGCGGGCCGAGCCGAAGGAACTAATAGAACTTCTAGGGTTAGCGATTCTTAGGGTAAATCTTAGCGACAGTAAGGTTGCTAAACTGCTCGTACTGTCTCGGTAAAAGATTCTATAGGTTAAGCATATTAAATAAAGAATGTTTGTATGTTTTGAAAGAGTTTTATCTAGCTAATCTGTTAAAAAATCGATTCTTCGGATTTATATTATATTAAAAATATGCTATAAATTCGAAAGTATATAAGGACTACACAAAGTAACTGCTATATTTTCTTAAACTTCTAGAATTTCAAATTCCGAGAATCTCGGAATTCCACTTTAGAGTTAAGACAAGACATCTAATAAAGTGAATTTTAGGGATATATCGAGGCATTTACCTACTAAGTTACTACGTGCTAGCTATTACAAGCTAGATTGTAATCCGGATTGCTAGAAGGGCCGGATTAGATTAGATTAGATTGCCTTAAAGAGAGTTAGATTGAATTAGATTAGATTGCTAAATTAGTAGAGATTAGCTAGATTAAATTAGATTGAATTGCTAAGACAATCCGGATTGCAATCCCGGATTGATTGTAGACTATACTGTATCTATCTATCTTTCGGATTATTAAGGGGTAGCTATTCTTATCCTATTCGATACTTGATTCGTACGGTTGTATAACCTCGTAGTAGGCGTAATAAGGCAGTATATATAACTAAGGCACTACGGCTATAATAGACGGCGAGTGCGACGATAGCTACTACTATCCTCTTATAAACTAAAGAAACAAATGCATAGATGCTAAAACGATATATATATAGCAAAGGCCTAGGCTAGATAAGAGGCCTACTTCGGAGAGACGATATTAGAGCGTTAGCGACTACCCTTTCTCTATATTAACTTAGGTGTCTTAATTCCGGCCGTAAGAGAATTGCTCTTCTTTCTCGGTTTCCTCGCCTAAGCATTATTGCTTCCCTCTTACTACGTAGCAGAAGCCCTCTATGTCTTCTTCCTAGGTCGAACTTCCTCTATAAGCTCGTCCTAACTAGCGGCGGCACGCTTCGACTTCTTATATAGCGATACTCGTTTAGGAGGATTTTAGTTGAACTTTTCCTACGACTAGAGAGTAGAGGCCCGATCTGCCTCTACTTAGCTTTAAGAGCGCGTAGTAGGCGGGGTATATATAGAACCGCTCTTCCTACCGCGTAGAGTAGTAGGCCTTAATTCCTCTAGTCTACTATTAATAGCTATAAACTAAGCAGCTTAGTTAGGCTTTTCGGTTATATCGGCGGTATCTTAAATAGTAGGTCGAATGCTATCGTTAATCCCTACCTAATCGCTTATAAAGGCGGTAAGTAGGTTCCTACTTAATAGAATTTCTCTATCGCTAATAGGGCTGCTAGGTTATAATATAGGCGTATCGATTTGCGGAATAGCCTATATTAGGAGGCCCCCGATATCGACCGCCTCGTCGTCGGAGTCGTACTCCCTCCGAGTAACGTCGTTACCGAGTAATCTTCTAGTATCGAGCTCCTCGCTAGTAATATTAAGGTAGTCGCTAAGGATTAAGCCGTCGGTGTTCTATAATAGGCTCTACGCTAGTCGAACGATAGGGTAATCTTGCCGTAGGTAGTCGTAGGTCGTAGTATAAACTAAAGCCTTAGCGCTCCTATTCTAGTGTCTTATCTGTTCGATATAATACTATACGAGGTTATAAAGAGCTATAACGTTACTATTTGTACGTAATGCGTCGGCAATTAACTTCGTCGCTTTAAGGTGCTATTTCTTAATACTTTAATAGGGGTTAGTATAGAAGTATCCGGGGAGTAGTAGGGACTTACTATTTTATACAGTTAACCGGAAGCAAGGAGAGTATATAGGGGTAGACGTTCGTTGCTAAGATAGCGAGATAATTCGCGAGCCGACGGTTGTATTATAGTATACTCCGGGTAGCTATAAGTAATAATTCTTCCGGCATGTTACTACCGGGGCTAAGGTTAAGGCATTTAGAGACAAACTAGTTCTATAGATAACTTAACCTCCCGCGTCTACGTCCGCCTAGGTTACTATTCGCTCTACTACTAGCGTTCTTAAGTAAGTCCGCCGCTAACGAACGCTAAAGCTCGTCGTTACTATCCTCGAGTTGTTCTATTAGTATTTTATACAACTCTAAGAACTCGACTAGGCTCTCTAGACGTTTGTAGTAGACTAGCGAGACCTCCGACGTCTTCTCTATAGCTCGCCGTAGCGTTTAAGTAGCTCGGGTAAGGGTAGCGTCCTAGTTCTACTACCCTTATAGCAGCGCGACCGCCTCTTGCTCGGGTAGAGGTATCGCCGTACTCCGCCGTCGAAGGGATTTAACAATATTAAACAGCTGCCCGATGCCTGCCTTATTAAGTAACTTAGTCTAACAAAAATCTATCTAATCCTATAGCTTAGGGAAAAGTTGTTCTAGTATATAAGAACTGCTAGAATAGTTCCGAGTCTTCCTAACTTGCAATTCCTAGCGTAGCGGAGTAGGACTTCTATTATCGACGAGCTCTAGCTCCTAGGATATAATATGCGGATTAGTAGGTTTTATTCTCTCCTATACGGTAAGGATCTATTCGGAGGCTAAGAATCGACCTTATATACCTTTCTCGGTAGGAAGAGTATCGTCGCGTATAATCTCCTCTATACTACTACTTAAAGCCGTATATCGGTTAAGTATACTTGTCTGTCGAGTAAGCTGCTTCTTATCGCCTAGGAGATTAGGGATAAGTTCTATAGGTAGCCCCTCTAAATCGACTATCGTATTTTTAGGGGGTAGAAGAGGTTGTGCCTTTAGAGTCGGCTTCGCCTTTTGCTCCGCCTTACGGGACTCCTTACCCTAACCGTTTATAGCGCTATCGGATAGTCGGCCGTCGTACTTTATATAAAGAGATACGACGATAGTATCCTTAGGCTCGGAGGGAGTAGCGTCGGGTATTACGGGATTGCTATTTTATAATAAGCTCTATCGAGTAACTCGGCTAAGATCGGCATTAGTATTGTCTCCGTTATTAGCTCCGGCGGCGTTATAATCTTCGCTAGTATCTACGGGCTCTCTATCTCCGCTAGCATTATTATTACCTATATCCTCGGCTATAGCCTAATCTACCTCCGGATCTGCCTCTTCGTCTACGTCCTTGTTTATATTCTTATCTACGTCGTTATCGGTATCCTCTTTTGCGTCCTTACTTAGAGTCTTATCTACTCCTTGCACTACGATATTATCTGCCTCCTAATTTGCGTCCTTGCCTAGGGTCTCGTCTACTCCTTACGCTATAATATTATCTATATCCTACTTTGCGTCCTTACCTAGAGTCTCGTTTGCTCCTTACGCTATACTATTATCTGCGTCCTTATCTAGCGTCTCGTCTGCATCTTACGCTATACCCTTATCTAGATGCTAAGATATATCCTTATCTATACTAAGGTTATCCCGGCTTTGGCCGTAGTCGATATAATTGCGGCTCTCGTCGGTAATGCTACTAGTATCCTCTTCGAGAGCGGCAGCTTTGTCGGCTGCACTTAAGGTAGCGTCTTCCCTAAACGATTCTACGCTATAAATGAAGTCTGCCGCGTCCCTATAGGGCGTATCTAGCACCGGTACGAAAGACTACTAACGATCGGATAGTATACGTTTGTAGGCAAATAGTATATAGATAAGGGGATCTTATATCGGTAGTAGGCGCTCCGCTTGTCGTCTCTACCTTAGTACTCGTCTAATTTTTTATATATAGTAATTCAACCTCTATATAGCAAAGGCAACGCGGGCAATCGTAAAGGTAATGTCGTCGTCGGGAATCTCGTAATTAGGGAATAGGAGGCGTAGTAGTATAGAGTCGAACTGCTTGCCTATATCGCGGTCTACGACGACCTATAGTATCGTAGGATCGACGGATTCTTTGCCTAGAGGCGTACAATACAGGCCGATATAACCTACTAGAGGGTAGGTGTCTATAGTAGTAGATAGCGTAGTAGGCGCGCTAAAGGACGAGTAAGGTAGAGAGCGTAGATAGTTCTTAGAAATGCGTCGACGATAGAGTTTGCTAACCGCGTAATTGTTTTAATTGTAGGGTAACGCGAATCTTTAACGGAAATAGGAAGGAAGCGGGGCAGGCCTAAGCGTCTCTACGCGCTAGTAAGTTTTCGGATCTATACTTTGCGCAAGGTATACTATGCCTAATCGAACTACCGTCTACACTTTAGTTAGCGACTAATACGCCCGATAGCTTAGCCGTCGACGACTAATATAGTTTAATTAGTCCTTCGGACGTCGGAATCGTAGAGCTTATCGAGATCTTGCCTCGACGGGCGTATATTATTATATCGTAGGTAGTCTACCGTACGGATAGGTATATTAATTAGCTGCCGTATCGCGGGCCGATATTAATATACCTACTTACTACTACGCGGGTTAATCGCACCGGGCGCAATTACGATCGGATAGTGCCTACCGGACCGATAACGGGCGTAAGTAAGCTACGACCGGAGGAGTTAAGTAGGACACATCTAGTACTAGTAGCATTAATTGTACGGGTATGTCTTAGTACCTACGCTAAGCCCTCTAAGAACTGCCTACTAGTATAAAGAACCTACCGAGTTGCCTATATTAGAAACACTATTTCGTCTACGCTTTAGATTGTATCCCTTACCGGGTCCTCCTCCTAATCCTTAATATCGAAATCGGGCTGTCCTTCTAGGATAGACTCTACCTCGTTACTAAGATAACTAGACTCGGTTAGTATAAGTATAAGGGGTCGGTAGGATCGAGTATTACCCTTAGAAGCGCTAAATTGTTTCGGGTATACCCTTTTTCTAGGGAAGGAGGCCTTTATAGTATTACGCCCGTGTTCCTATTTTAAGTTTCCTATCGTTACGAGGCTGTTCCGCCCTAATTATGCTACGCGTACGAAGGTACGGTAGCAACGATATTAGGTTTAGATGTCGTTTTAAGCTATTAAAGAGGTAACAATCTTCTAGTGTCTTAACGGCGATTGTTAGTCGTTGCTAGTCGTTACTATACAGTCTTTCGTTGTATAAATGCGGATTGCGCTAAATATATAGGAGAATATCCTATATACGGTGTAGGTAAGCCGCTATAAGGAAGTAACATCCGTAGATTAGAGAGTCTTAAGTCGTATCGACTATATATACCGTTCTAGGCGCCTGAATGCTATTGTAATGCATGTTAGCGTTAGTTGCCCGCTAATATTACTAGTCTATAGTACGTATAGTAGACTTCTAGGCTATATAGGTATATATACCCTACCGTACGTATAGCGTAACCCCCGCGGGCCTTATTCCGCAAACATTGCCCGAACAAGGTCATTTTTCCTACGTAGTACTAGCTAGTTCTTTTCTCCTTCGACGCCTATAATAAGGGTACTATAGCCTATTAAATCAATGTAATCCGGTAAGGTTATATCCTTCGTCGTTATAACCTAGAACTACCTTAGGGGAGGTATTTTACGGCAATATTGCTAGTACGTCTTATCTTAGTAATTCTTTAGGTCGTTTCGCACTCTTTCTACTAAGTTAAAGTCGTCTATCTCCGTAGGAAAATACCTATCGAAGTCGGGTCGAAGCTTAGAGCTTCCTAAGTTAAGAACGTTAGTATATTAACGGGATGCCTGTTTAGATTAGGCAAAGAACCCTCGAATGACTAATAGCGTGCACCTCTATATACTATTGCCCTCGTTCTTAACGTTAACGGCCTCGGGAAGATAGATACTAATAGTATCGTTGAATTTATCGAGTCGGTCGAGTATTTAGTTAATTATATACCTAATCTAAGGCAGAAAGTGGGCGGTTTGATCGTTAGGCTAATCAAGGTTATAGCAACGCTTTGCTATCCGATATGCTCGAGGCGCGGCGTAGATAAGCTTAAACTCTTCGTCTAACTATCGCCGTAGTTGTTACTTGTCGCGTAGGAATAAGAGATCCGGCTTTATACGGGTAGACATAAGCTCGTAGATTCTACGTAACAGTTATAGACGCTTCTTAAGGTGTTCCGCTACGGTGTTAATATAGTCTTCCGTAGTAGTAATAGGGCGTACCGTATCGTATATATTATTCCGTACTACAAGATCGCGGTATAATAAAGTATATTCTAGTATGTCTATTGTACGCTTTCCCTTAGTGATCTAGGGCATAGGACAAGGTATTATATCGCTTATATCGTTAGTATCGATAGTGCTAAACTTGACTTTCTTCCGTAGAGGGTACTAGGAAGGAAAAGCGGCAGTTTTTAGATCTAGGCGTCTAGGCGTTACGAGACTATAGTCGATACTAGTCGATACTATTACAGACGGCGGGTACTGCCTAGTAGGTATTGTCTCGACCTAATACTAAATGCGTTAAGGATCGGGGCTAATAATTGCGTAAGAAAGGTAGAGGCGATTAGGCGATCTTTCTACTTCGAGCTCGGAATCGCTCGTTATAGAGATAGCGGAACTAGGTATCGAATTAGCTTCGTTATATTTATCCTCAAAATAGACGCGTCTTCGTGCTCTAGAGGCGGAAGCTATAACAGCGGTAGCGGGTAGCTATAGTAGTATAAGAGGGAAGGAAGGCGCGCTTCCTAAAACGCGGTAAGGTATATTTTAGCTATTCCTAGGCTGCCTACAGCGCGCGACCTGTCGCATTCGGGTTTGCCTAGTGCTCGACGTATAAAACTTAATTAAGTATAGGGTACTTCCGACCCCTATATTTTCTAGCTAATAGTCTTAACCTATTCGTAAAGCAGGGCGAACAAGGGCAACATATATTCTTTATTAGATGCTTAGTATTAGTCTATAAGAATCGCGCTCTATTAGGGTTTCAAAATAAAAGTAGTTCGTATCTACGTTAGAACTCTAATGCAAACTAGATTCGGATTAGATATAAACTCGGTAGACTACGATTAATAAGTATAGTATAATCTCTAAATTCTATTCTAGCTATAGTTGTTAATTGTTAATTCCTATAATTATAAAATCACTTACAATTACAGTAATTGTAGTTGTGATTACTAAGATTCTAATTGTAACTATAATTACACAATCGCTACTAAAGAGCGAAGAAGATGCCGCTAGCCTACCGTTAGCGTTTCTTCTCGAAAGATGTATATAGACTAGCGTAGAGCTCAATCCTAGATGCTAAGAAGGAACCTATTATACCTTTTAGCCTATCTTTCAGCCTTATTGTCCTTAAGTCTATAAGGTGGGTCCAGATTTCTGCTATCTCGGCCTAGAACAACCCATTCCGGGGCATAGTGATTATATAATTATAATTTGTAATTAATTACTTACAATTAGTTATAATTGTAATAATAAGCTAGTAATTGTAATTAATTAACAATTAACAGCTACGATTCTAGCAGGGACTACGGCGTAATAGAGAGTGCTTTTTTTGCGTTAGTAGCAGACTTAGTATACTAATGTCTTCGTATAGGGGCATATATTTACACTTACTAGGCCTATACCACCTACGGGTAGGAGATACCGGGTTAGGGCCGGCGATTTTATATGCAATTCTATTGTAATATAGTACAATAGATACTACTCGATGCGCGTAGGACCCTATAAAGCTCTTTATTAGAGCACTAATCCGTTATTAATAGAGAACCTATAGAGCCCTAGTATACACACAGCTATATATAATTTACAGATCCTCTACCGAAGCCTATAGTTCTTAGGCTAATAGCCGACCCTAGTTTCGACCGGAAGCTAAGATAAGGCGGTTATAAAGCTGAATATATAGCTTCTTAAATGCTAAGGCGGATTGGCAGCGATTAGATATACCGGAGTTCGAAGTCGCCTCTAGCTAATCCGAGAATTGAGACTCGCGATTAAGCAAGACAAACGCTAAGATAGTAGCTTCTAGGCATAGTAGATAAACGTTAATTCGGCTAAATAACGCTAACACCTCCGGTATAGTATAGCCCGCCGGAAAAAAGCTAAGTAAGATCTAAGCGATAATTGAAGGCTTAGATAGTAGGATTCTAAATGTAATGTCTTAACCGCTCTCGTCGCGGAATATATAAGCGAGATCCGCGAATAATATAGAGGGGAACCTAGGTTACGTCTAAGGTTAGACGGCTAGTACGCTAATGTCCGTCGTCTCGCTTATCGAAAGGCTTTGCATTATATCCTCGGCTACAGAGCTAAGTATAGCACGCCGTAGTTCCTATATCGGGGGAAGAAGCACTTCCTAGATATTAGAGATTTAGATCTCTTCTCGAACGTCTAGACCGCTAATATATCGTATATTAATCTAGGCATCGAATAGTATACTAGGTTTTTAATATAGTAGCCTTCTAGTATAAATAATAGGGCGCGCCGATATGTGCGGCCTCGGGGCTGTCTCTAGTTGTAAACTAAACTCGCTTCGGTCCTTCGATAGGGGAGATCCTTCTATTAAGACGCTTCTACCTAAAGCGTACGAACGAAGCCGGGATGCGAGGTAGATCTCGTCTATAAAGACGTATATATTCTCTACCCTACTAGGCAATATAGGACCTAGTTCCCTCGTTACCTACTAGCTAGGCACAATGTGTGATCTTTGAAATGCGGCTGTAATAGTCCCCTAAGGAATAATAACGACCTCGATTTTCTTTTCGGCTAGACATTTATCGACATTATTAAGGGCAATCCTCTTGCTCTTACGGTTAATAGAAACCTATTCCTTCCGCTAACGCTAATATAATAAGGTATGCGAACCGCTAACGAGGTGTAGCGTAGGATTAGTCGCCGGATATGTTATATAGGTCTCGAAGAGATATAATGCCGTGCCGTAACGTCTAAAGCCGTATAGAGGGGCGGGCGGGTTTCTAAGGGCGGTAAGTGCGGCGGCGCGAAGCATATCTTAATCGGCCTTCGTGTTACCTATCGGGAGACGCTACGTACGTCGGAATAGGTAACTTAAGTAATACCGCCTTAGTAGTTCGGCTTGTTTTTACCTAGAGGTTATATAAGAAAGGGGCTATACGAGAACGGACTATTTAGGAACTACCTCTACCTAGCCCCTCCGTAGATGCCTTAGGTTAGCTAAGCTAAAGCTCTACCCTACGTAAGGATCTACCTCTATTTAGGCGCCCCGCTTTGTAGGCCTACATACCTTCTGCCTTCTATACTGCCTTATATCTTCTATATTCTATCTTCTACCTTCTATCTTCTACCTTCTATACGTAATCGTTTAGTTTCTCAATCGTTTTTATATTATCCTCCGCTAAGTATAGGAGATATATCTAGTAAGCGGTCTATTAAGCCTATAGCGAAGAATTAGTAGGAGTGTTTGTAATTAGGTATCGGCAAGTTCGGAAGGGAGCCCTACCTTGTGAATCTATTACATATACCCGGTCGCAGTTATATATTAATTGATTGTACCTACAAGCCTAATAGGAGGTAGGGTATTCCATCCTACGAGCGGCCGCTTCGTAATGCCTAGATTGCTAGCCTAGCAATCTGCGGCACATTTTTCTAATAACGACGCAAGATAGCCCTAGCGCGCAAGGTAACAGGTCTAAACCGTCTCCGTTTCAGCCCCTTCCTAGTTAAACGCAAGTAGCAGAGGCAGGTATAATACGCACCTTCTACTATTAGACCTTTAACTAGTGCTGCCTGCTTGCTGCTCCTTGCGTTAGCAAGGGTCTAAGGACTAAAGTTAACTAATGTAAGTAGAAGACCTTATGGTTTTTAGTAGTAATACAACTAGCCGAAGACAATTCCTTATATTTGAAATTTCTACCTACTAAGGAAGTTAAGTTAAGCTAAGCTAAGCTAATAGTTAATACCAGTTAGCATGCAAACTAGCTTGTATATAACAAGATAATTATGTTATATATAAAGTTAAAATCTTAGATCCTAGTTAAGTACTACGATGTTCGATTTCCGAAGTTTTAAAGAGGTAACGTTTTTAACATCTAGAATATAGCGGTTACTTTGTGCGGTTCTTCGATATTCTAAAATTACCGTACGTTTTCAATATAATATAAATTCGGAAAATCGATTTTTCCTAGAGTAATTAGATAGAACTATTTTGAAACCTACGTACATTAATCCTTTATAATTTTGAATGCCGCAGTCTTTGCTCGAGACAATCTAAAGAGTTTAGTAACCTTACTATCGCTAAGATTTACCCTAAGAGATGCTAATACTAGAAATTTAATTGGCTCCCTCGGTACGGCCTATACCGACCGAATTATATACCTAGCGTACAGGCTAGCAAGTTAGGCTAAGCTAGGATAGGTTAGACTACTTAGCAAGCTATAGAAGCTAGCCCTCCTCGAGGCAAGTCTACCCTCTTTCTACTGCGATAGTAATAACATACTAAGAATGACTAATGACGTAAAGTTGCTGTCTGTACTATTATTTTAGGCTGTAGGTTAAGGCTTCCTCGGCGTTTTTGCTTTTACGAGTAGCGACAGAGGTAATATACCTAGTCTAGTATATCGCTTCGACCGAGTTAAAAGGATAGCCGGTTATACCGGTACGATCTCTATACTACTTACCGTACGTACCGTTAGTATTAAGGGATTAGGGTTAGAAGGCATATTGTCCGTAAACATACTAGCAAATTAATAGGTCTACCGCCTAGAGCACTAACTATATAGTAGTAAAGATAGGAAAGCTCTCGCTAAAAGTGTATTAGATATTAGGCTAGCTTAGGTTATAATAGACGACAGTCGCCGTCCTACTCGCTTACGTAGCGCTAGTCGATCCGAAGAGTAGGCTTAGTAGCTATAGTCTCGCTAGGACGGTCCTGTCTAAGACTAATCTACTCTAGGGAGAGTCCGAAACGTATACTATAGTCGGCCGTACGACGTAGATAGTAGCGAGAACCGTTAACCGACCCGAGTTTGCTACCCTTATAATAAATGAATAGGTAGCGTATAGTATGTAACAGAATAAACTAGGTTAGAGCCTCTCTTAGTCTACTAGCAGATAGTATATATCTATAAACATAGTCGTTTAATATAGTTCACCCTTAATACTATAAAAGCTGCTATAATTAATTCACAGTTTCTTCGGCCTTACGGTTAAGCTCGTTTATAAAATATATACGATTAGGTTGTCTATCCCTAGAGTAACGGTTACATCCGTATTACTCGGCTTGTCTACTTTTTCGTATATAAGGGCGACTACCCGGCCCTATTCGATACTAGCAGCTAAATATGCGCTATTCTATATTAAAGCAGGTAAAGTAAGTCTAACACGATCGGGACTAGGATAAAAGCACGTAAGATTGATCTAAAGTCTTTTATAAGTATAATGTAGCGCCCTATTACGGGCCCGATACTAGTATATACAAATAGGTAAGTAGTCGCGGCACTTGTTGCATCTTCCTATATATCCGCTATTAAGTCCGCTTAAGTCCGCTATATGCAATTGCTTAGCCGCCGCTCCCTTCGCTCTTACTAAAGATTCGAAACGCCCTTTAGGTATTGCGAGGCGTCTACTAGTTAGTATGCTTCGCTATTTGGCCGTCCGTACTATCTACTAATACAGGTTCCTCTATAACTACCGCGTGTCTTTACCTCGGTAGTTTGTTAAACACTATACTATACCGATCCCGAGTTCTTAAGTCCTTCGCTAAGTATAACTCTAATTCGGGACACGTCTAAGGTTGTCCCGTTTTTGTCCTCGAAGTCTTAAAGTTTAGTAAATACTATGCTCTTAGTACGGTAAAAAGCCTAGTAGTCCGGCTATATGCTATAATATTGCATCTCAAATATACTGCCCGGTTTAATCTTATTCCCTATCCGGTTTAACTATCGTACTAGACTACCGATATAGTAGTTACGAAACCTGTAATTAAACTTAAGGTAGATAAGGAAGACCTTTCGAGATAATATCGATCCTATTCTCTTAACGATATTATCTTCGAGGGAGTTGAAATAGGTAATAAGATTACTAAAGTTAAAGTTTAGAACCTTAGTCTCGGTAATTGGTGCTTTAGTAATAGCAAGGCTAAGATACTCTTTACGAACTTGCCGGTTAACCTTAATAAGTCCCGAGCGCGAGCTAATAGGGAAAATCTCGGTAGTGTTTACGGAGACCTTACCTATCCGGCGTAATAGGCGGACCGACTCGTAGTTAATTATATCGTACTTATAGATCTCGTTTCGCAATTCCGCTAGTAGATTTAAGAATAGCGACGCGTTCTATAGATTTTGATCGCATACGCTAGTATTATTAGTGCTATATCTTGCCGGCGCTTATTAAGTGTCCTTCGGCGTATTCTTATTCTTTAGCGGGAGCTTTTTCTTAGACGACATCGGCTAGCGCTTAGATAGCTGCAATGTTAAACCTGCTAGTAGAGTGCGCCTACGCGGTATCGTATACGCTATAGAAGGATCTAGGGCCCTCTTTAAAGGCGCTATTATAATATTGGTTTAGCGAAGGTAAGCCGCCGTATAACCTAATAAAACTCTATAACTCGGACTTGTAGTAGGCGGAGCTAGCGGAAGATTCGACGTAGACGTTAATCGTAGTAGTTGCAACAATACGCCGCTAAGTGCTTGTTATTATACAGATGTAGAATTGAAAGCGAAGCGCGTTACGTCGGTAGTGCGGTCTAAGTTTCCGTAAGTCGCCGATAGTAACGAGACGCGATCGCTAGCTAGCGGGGTTCCGAAAGCCTATATCTAATTAGAGCTTGTTATATGTTGTGCTACGCTAGAGCCTTCGATTGCTTAGCCTAAGGCACTTACTAAGCTTCCGAATAGAGACAGCCTTTCGCGCCGAGGGTGGCCTATAGTTGTTATAATAATATGTACCTATAGGCGGCTCCGCGTACCCCTAAAGTACGAGCGTAGCTTCCGCCTTATATACCCTTATATATAGCCGTATTAGCGAGGCACTCTTAGTCGCTATAGGTCGCTCGTCGTCGCAGGTCGCTAGTCTAGGTCGTTATAGGTCGCTTGTTATCGTAGTTCTATCTTCGTCGTCGTAGCGGTTCTTCGTCGTAGCGGTAATAGCGATTTGCCTTAGGCTGTCTTTCTCGGGGGCCGAGTTTGTCCGTCCTACTAGTTCGTATAGGATGCAGCTAATTAGAGCTTTAGCTTTCTAAAATCCGGGGAATTACGTCGTGATTTCTTAGGCGATTTAGCTACTATAGTACCCTAGTTATTATAAGGCGAGCTTCGCTCGTAGCTAAACATCGATAGTAGGGCACCTCTACTAGTTTCTAAACCCGAGCTGCATCGTACTATTATTACTATTATTTATGCCGGGTTAGCGATAGGGCAATTTCGATAGTATTAAAGAAGTGCCCTATTGTTTCGAAGCTACTCCCGATACAAACTACACTTCTACTAAGTAAGCATCGCTATTATAGAGTCGGACTACCCTAATATCTTCTATATTCGCATTTCTAGGTAGAAACGGCACCGACGGCAAAAAACCCCTTCTAAGCTACTTCTATACATC
>NW_006921532.1:115923-201552 GCF_000340215.1 Pseudocercospora fijiensis CIRAD86
AGTATAGCGCTAGTCCCGGCGTAGTAGTATCTCTAGGTGCTAAACTATAGACTAGAGGCTAGGGCATATGTTGCGGTGTATCTATAGTGCTAGATTAGATCTTATACTAGTAGATGTACTACCGCTATGCCGCTTATATAGTAGGAAAGAAGAGGATCTCAACTCTACGTAGGCCGAGAGATTTGTCGATAGAGTAGTTAGGTAGCTATTAGTAGAAGCTAGGCAGGTAGAGCCTATAGTAGTAATAGTCGAGCTAGACCGAGAAGATAGGGGATTAGAAACAGCGTAGGGAGCTCTATCGTAAGAAATCGAGTTAAGGTCGTTATTAGATTGATATACTGCTACTAGCGTTAGCTTCGCCGCGCTCTAGAAGGGATCGAGTTAATAACGAACTCGGAGCGCGTCTAAAACTTTCGGTAGTAACTAGTTGTCTTTAGTAGTAGCTAGTGTCTTAGGGTCTACTATTCTCTACTAATAGGATTGAGTTATATACTACCTTATAAGTAGCGCTTAGTCCTAGGGCCGATAGTATACGGGACGCGGATATTAAGAGGTCGGTCTTTTCTCTCCCTAGCTCTAGGATATCGAGCTCTAGGACATCGTCTAAATCTTCTTACGTACTCGAACTCCTCGTAACCGGGCTAGGGCTAAGACCGTCTTCACCGCCTACTAGCTGCTAAGTACTCGGGTCCGCGTAACACTCGGGCTTTCCTAGCACTAATAAGTAAAGTGTACCGCTATAATAATCTTTCGGCGCAGATAAGGACCCCGCCTATAGAGTATAATAAAACTTAATATAACGGGTTAGCTCCTCTATATTAGCAACCTTTACGCTACAAAGTACACAATAGAAAGCGCTTATACTACTATATATCCGAGAGTAATGTCTTATTAGACTGCAACTCTTCGTAAAGCTCTTTTAATATAAGGGACATATAGGTATAGATAGCTTATATCTAATTCGAACGTATTAAACGAGCCCGCGGAAGGACAAAAATAAGGCGGTATAGGACGGACACTTCTAGTAGCTTGCTAGCGGATAGGCTAGACGCACGTAAATAGCTAGGATATATTAATTTGCGAAGGGACGTATATACAAGGTATACGTAATAGTACTCGTAATATCTTAGTCGGGAGGGTGTCGATCTAGTAGGAGTAGGGTCCTCGTCGTCGTATAGTCTATACTAGGTACGACGGTAGATAGATTAATGTCGCACTCGCTACCGAGCTAGGGCGGTAACGAGTCTCCTATACTATCGTTGCTAATCGAGCTTTCCTACGAATTCTCCTCGAATATAGTAAGTAGATAAGTCGAACTCCTAGCTTCGTTAATATCCTCGGAAGAATTAGATGCGATAATACTATAAAGATTTAACGCTAAGGAGACTGCATTCTCTAGATAACGAATATATGTCTCGGGGACGTTATCGCTAGCTATACGCAAAGGAGAGTGCCGGGGATTGCGGTTATAGGCGCAAGGGCTTCTATAATCGGATTCGATATAACTACTACTTTAGGGGTAGCTTTTTATAGATAGACAAGCCTCCTACGCGTAGCGGAGAGAGCGGTCGATTTAGAAGGTAACGTAACGTAGCTTTTTAGATCTACCGACGCGCGTAGGGACCTTCTAGCGAGGGCTATTCCTAGCTTTACGGTCGTACGTAAGCGGTAGAGATAAAGGCTTTAAAATTAAGTAGCGCCGGGGCACTAACGAAGCACCCTTTAAGCAGCTTCGCGACTAATCTATATAGCGAAACGAGTAGTTGAATACGGATCCGTCTGCGTCCGAGTAACCCTCGCTAGGCTCTAGGGATAACAAAGAGGGCGTAGATGCTTATACTTAAAGTCCGCGTATCTCGTCGTCTAAGCTAGCAAGCCCTAAGGCAGGATCGTTTAGCTTAGCTAACTTCTGCTAATGTTTTTCGCTAGATAGAGGGCTTTTATTATCTCTATGTTCCGAGGAATCGTATTAAAGGGATCGAGGTAATCGAGAGGATAGAGGTATTCCCGAATTAAGGCGTTAACAACTAGTTCGAAGTATAGGGCTAGTAGGGCTAGTCCGCTACTAGGGAAAATTCGCTAAACTAGAGATAGGAGGGTTATTAATAGCTGTCTATCCGGTCTTGTTAGTAGTAGCTATAGCTCTTCTCGAGAGCGAGGGAGATAGTATATGTTTTAATTCGAGTAGCGGATAGTGCTTATCTTATAGTATCTTAGTCCCTACTCGACTATTAGAATATATAATATATAGTACTCGATAGCGAAAACGCGATTAAACCCTAACCTACCTAGCTATAATTTCCCGTCTACCCGCATGCTTTAAAAACTAGCTACTTATCTAATATTAAGGTAGCGCCTCCTTCGAATAAGATATCGCATCTCGGGAGTCTAGAGTTAACATTGCATTAGTTCTTAGCGCCTTAGGTCGTTCGAAAGGGAAAATGTTTATATTAGAGCTACGCTTATATATAGGTTTTAATATAATGTTAGGTACGGCGACAATAGTGCCTTCGCTTGCCTCGATTAAGTTTATAGATATAGCAAGCATTATCCCTACAAGTTAGATAACCGAATCGAGCAGTTATCGCGTTATTAGCGTTTCTAGCTATACCCCTTTTCGAACTTTTCTACCTCGTATCGAATGTCCTTAATAGAACGCCGGGGGTACGTACTGCGCTATATGCCCGTCTAGTAACGTAGAGGATACGGCCCTATAGAGGCTGTAAGTAATTCTGCTATTGCGGACATCCCGGGATAGGCGATATATATATTTACCTCGCTATAGTATTAAATAACGTCGGTATAGAGTTGCTATGTAGCTAATCCCGGCTTATTATATCGAGCTAGGTATTCTATTAATATAATTCGTAGCTAAACGCGCACTATTACTAAGACGCCTAGTAAATCTCTATAAGCTAGTCGAACTCCTTAAGCGATACGAGAGCATCTTAAAACATAGAAATCGCCGGGTGCTTGTCCTTTAAGGTGCTTAGAACCTCTTGTGCCCCTAATAGGGCGATAGCGGTCTCGAAAACTCTAACGCGCTCCTCGCGAAATACTGTCTTTAATGTTAGCTGTCGACCCCCTCCTCCCTAATATTATATAATTAGTGTCTATACCTAACTTAACGCGGCTAATAGTATATATTATCGCTATATAGTAGTCCTGCTCTTAACCCGGTAGAACTAAATAGTAGGTAAGGAGATAGAGGATGCTATTAGGGCTACTACTCCCGGTTTGCTTAAAGGCCTAATCGAGCTACTTCGGGCTTAGGTAGGTGTCCGGCATAGATGCCGGTACTAAGCTCGCGCTAGCGGCCTTCTGCCTATTAGCGTTAACCTACTTTGCGTTATAAGATAACATAGCGAAGTAGGCTTAAGGCTATCGTATCAGTCTAGATAATAGTAGCTAGATACTCGTACTAGTTAGAAATTTTCTAGGCTTAGCTATAGAGTAGCCGACGTATGCAAAGCCTAGTTTAAAGCGAAGATTCGGACTATTGTTTGTTTGTTTACTAATGTCCGAGCTCGTGCGGGTCCTCTACGGACGCTAACCGTATCGCGCTACCCGCTAAGGGCGCGATATATACGCGGGAAGATTTAAACGACTCCTATAGCTCTATTAACTAGAGATATAATGCTCGGTCGACATTACTACGAGTTATTTATACGACACATCTCCGTACAAATTGTAGTACTTTTTATTTCCTATATAATTGCTACGGTTAACGGTACGATCCGATAGGGGTCTGCGGGACTTCCCGCCTTTCGCTAGGGCGGTCCTACGGAAATCAAGTATATAGATACGGCTAGAATAGCAACGATAAGACAACACGGGTCTTTATTATAATTTAGGAGCAGGTATAGCCTATGCTATATATAGCACCGCTCGCCGTAGAATCATAGCCTATAGGTATATTAATTAGGAGCCGTAGCGTAGAGGGCGGTTAATATACCTATATTAGTAAGCCCCGCGGCATCTTAGTAGACTACTAGACACGAAAGAGGTAGGGATTAGGTGTAATAGCATCTCTACTAGAGAGCGTTAGGTCTTTATTTGCGATGTCTAGAGCCGATAAGCCTAATTATAGCTAAGCCCTAGGCATAATCCCGATATATAACGATTAGTATAGTAGCTCGTCGAGATCTACGGCTACGATATCCTCTACGCCGCCGACTAATTCGCCTTCGTCTCTCTACGCTTTATTACGTATACGCCTACCCTAAGCTCCTAGTATGCCGATCTTATAGTTTATCGAGGTCGCTAACCGTTCCTAAATCGATAACTAGGTGCATTATAAAAGGGGGCCTTATACGCTTAGTTCTTGAGTTAGTAATAATAAGCTTAGGACGGAGTAATTATAATATAAGCGAGGCAGTACAATTTTAAGGGATTAATAAGAAGAGACCTTACTCGTATAGTAATTATCGCCTAGATATCTCCTAATAGAATAGGGCTTTAACTAGTTATACTAGTACCTCTTTCCTAAATCGTACGCTGCCTCTTAATATTTCGGTAGTATTCTTATACCCCGTAGAAGAGTTTCTAGCCCCGCGACTTCTACTTTATCTAATAGGAGAAGTAGACTTTGCTAGAATACTATATACTACGGGAAGTATGTTAAATACCCTAACCCTAGGCGATTTAAAGCGATAAGCGTAGAGAGGCGCTTTGCGTGCTAATGTTTACGGAACCTATATTAAGTCCTAGTTATAGTAAATTATAGTTCTCGTCTAAGTCTAAACTATTTAGCAATTCTCCCGAGCTAAACTAGCTTCTCTTAAAGTAAAATCGCTACGGGCCGTAAAAGGCTTCTCTCTCGTATTCTCGTATAGTAGTGTTCGTATAAGGTAATAGTCTATTAACTAAAACTACTCTAAGCAACGCTTCGAGGGAAGGTTAGATACTTAATATATCTAATATAGTAATATCCTAGTAAGGATCTTGCTACCTAGACCTCCGCTACTACTATCGCTACCCGGTCGACGTCTAGGTCTACCGCCGAATCTATTCTTCCTACCTAGATAGCTACGAAAGTTATATACCGAACCTCTAGAGTTACTATCGCTATTATCTTAGCTTTCCTTAGTACTACTACCTACGTTATCGAGGCCTTTAGCGCCCTGTATTTAGCCGCAGATAACTGTAAGCTTAGTAGATTTGCTAGTTAACCTCGCCTATACTCTATTTGCGACTCGAATACTGTTCGTAAGAAGCTCGCGGAGTTCCTCCGTCTCCTTAGTAAGCGTAGCAAGTTTAGATAAGAGCTTAGTAGCGGCTAGCGGTCCGTCTATTACTATTAGTAGCTAGATGTAAAGGACTAAAGGGCCGAGCTTACTCTTACGCGACTTATTCGGCTTCTAGATTCCTTTTTAGGATTGCTTGTCGGTATTCTTACGCGGAGCTTTGCTACTAGTTGTCTTACGCGCAGATTAATAAGGCCGTAAGCTAGAAACGCCGTCGATATTACTATTATCGCTATCTCTATTACTAGCTTCGTTTTCGACGAATTTCTTACGCGGAGCTTTGCTACTAGTTGTCTTGCGCGCGGATTAATAAGGCCGTAAGCTAGAAACGCCGTCGATATTACTATTATCGCTATCTCTATTACTAGCTTCGTTTTCGACGAATTTCTTACGCGGAGCTTTGCTACTAGTTGTCTTACGCGCGAATTGACGAGGCCGTAAGCTAGAAACGCCGTCGACATTACTATTATCGCTATCTCTATTACTAGCTTCGTTTTCGACGAATTTCTTACGCGGAGCTTTGCTACTAGTTGTCTTGCGCGCGAATTAACGAGACCGTAAGCTAGAAGCACCGTCGATATTACTATTACCGCTATCCTTATCGCTATCGCCTTCCTTATCCGGCGACTAAGACCTAGGTCCCTCGTTGTTAGGGTTACGAGTACGACGTAGAGACGGCCCTCTATCCTATAATGCCTCTATAGAGAAAGTTAGCTAGTACGAAATACGTTCGGAATGTAGTTATTATATACTATCTGCAGTATTTAGTACTATGCCTACTATATAGTTGAAGTAGCGTATAACACTATATTAGGTAGAGGTAGTTGCGGGTTAGGAGAGGAAAGCTTATAAAATGCAGGTATTAAATATTAATTCGAAGTAGCGGTAATTCCCTTCGCTTCGCATCTTCCTATATAGGTAGGGCGGGCCGCAACCCTATTTTATCTAATAAGGGTTTCGCGATTAGTAAATAATATAATCTTGCTATAGATAGAGAACCTTAGAATTATCCCGCAACTAGGGATATCTAGGTAAGGAGAACGATTCTTAAAGTAATATAGAAGTCGTTCCTTCCTTCCTTCGTTATACGAGATATAGTATCCGCTCCTGCTATCTCTAAGCATAAACCGCGCAATAATACTACTAGGAGAGAAATATAGTCTAGATGATTTCGTATACGCTATTAGACTCTATATATTAATACATTTAACTATTATAAAGGTTAGCAAAATACTTGCGAATACGTAGCTTCTAGTACGTAGCTCGGGTAATCTCGCGATTCCCTAGGTTGTTTAAGTCTTTCTTATATGCGCTAAGATTTGGTAAAGGCTAATATAATGCAACAACGTTAGCTAGCTTACTAGGGTTCTGCGTCTCGGGATTAATAACTTAACGCTATCTTATTATAGTAAGTCCCGAAGACGGCCGTTCGGATGCTCGTAATTTCGGCCGCTCGTATAGTAGAGTAGATTCTAACTGTTGTTTGTTTGTTTACAAAGCTACTATACGGAAGCTAACCTAGATTTGTCGATAGTTCTACAAGTTTGTTCGCTATACGTTACGGCTATCTAATATTACCCCTATCCCGCTAGGGCGGCGTATCTGCGGAGTAATATTAAAGCAACCCTCTACCTCTATCGACTAGAGATACAATAATTAGTCGATATTGCTACGAGTTATGTATACGCTATATCTCCGCTGAAATTGTAGTACTTTTCATTTCCTATATAATTGCCGCGGTTAACGGTACGATCCGATAGGGGTCTACGGGACTTCCCGCCTTTCGCTAGGGCGGTCCTACGGAAATCAAGTATACAGATACGGCTAGAATAGTAACGGCAAGACAATACGGGTCTTTATTACGATTTAGGAGCAATTAGAGACTATACTATATATAGCACCGCTCGCCGTACTATTATAGCCTATAGGTGTATTAATTAGGAGCCGTAGCGTAGATAGCGGTTAATATACCTATATTAGTAAACCCTACGGCATCTTAGCAGACTACTAGATACGAAAGAAGTAGGGATTAGGTATAATAGCATCTCTATAAGAGAGCGTTAGGTTTTTATTTGCAATATCTAGAGCCGATAACCCTAATTATAGCTAAGCCCTAGGTATAATCCCTATATATTACAATTAGTATAGTAGCTCGTCGAGATCCTTAACTTCGATGTTCTCTACGCCGCCGACCGATTCGCTATCGTCGAGATCCTTAGCGTCGATATCGTCCTCGTCGCTAACTAATTCGTCTCCGTCGCTATACTCGTTATTATAGATACCCTTGCCTAAGTTCTAAGTATAGCGAGCGACGAGTTTATCTACCTTAGTAGTATCCGTAGTATCGAATGTCGTAGCCTCGGAATTCTCGTCCGGGGTTAGGGCTACTAAGAGCGATCTAGGCGCGTTAATTAGTAGGTATAACTCGTAAATTAATGTGCCTTTGCCGCTAGCGTCCTTATTTAGGTACTCGACGGTTATCGGCCTAATCGGACGATAGTCGAGTACCGGATCGACTACGGACTCTTTTAGCTACTTGTCTAAGTCTACTACGAGCGGTCCCGCCGTAGCGAGAACCTTTAATATTAAGTAGACTACTTCGGCGCCGATCTAGTTAGGACTATATATCGAGTTAGTATATAATTTATAGGGACCCTGTTTCTTATCTTAACTTACTAATATCTCTAGTTAAAAGCTCCGAATAGGCTACGGAGCCCTAGAAGACCGGCTTTCTTAAACTAATAGAAGAAACGACCCGATGTAATAGTACTATTAATAAGCGTTACTAGCCTCGATTAATCGTCTCTCTCCTTTCGAGTTCTGTTCGTAGTAAGTCGGTATATCGCTTATTTAACGAACTCCCTCGACGTAAGGGTTATAACTAGATCGGGCATACCGTGCTTTATAGCGTTAACTTGCGCTATAATCTAGAGTTTGTAAGTATCGCTACGTTCGATCTGCTACTCTAGTGCCGTAAATCCCTCGTAAAATGCCGCAGAAGACGTAACGGTATATATGTATATCTCGAGGGTCGACTAAGACTAGGTACCGTAGTAATCGGCGAATAATTTTGCTAATCCGAATATAGTTAAGGTAACCGACGCCGGCGGAGATTCCTAGTTGCGGTCTAAATACGCCCGGTTGCTATATTGCTATACGACTAACGACTCGTTCTACTACTTAATCTACTCCCCGAGTGTTACGTAGGTCTTAACTTCGAAGAAACCCGTAACGAGGCCTTCGATCTTACTCTATCGCTAGGGTATCTACTCTATTCGCTTCGTACTTATATATTACAGCAGACAGTCTCGGATAGCTAAAAGAGCGCTCTCTATAAAAGGCTTTTCTATAATTTGTCGCTTGCTACTCCGAACGCTAACGTTAATACGTAGTAGCTTACTACCGCCCGGCGGCTTACGCGAAGGTTAGCGCGCCTTTACCTACTTATTACGTTAGCGTAGATTATTATTTATGCCGAGGTACGTATATATCCTACCTTAGGCCGCCCCTTTAATAGCGTAGGGTTAGGAGCGCTAGGCGTACGCTTAGCCTTGCTAGGGCTACGGTCGTTAGGCCGAATGCTCGGCGCTATCGAGTCGGAATCGCTATCGTCGCTATTACCGCTAAGCGATCTCTAGGGCGTAATTTGCGGCTCGTAATCGGAGTTCGAGCCGTAAGGGCTTTTATAATCGCTATATCGGCGTTAATTAGGCGGAGTTAGGCTAGGTGTACTACCTATAGTAGGGTTACGCTATAGTAACGATCCGGATATAGATACCTCTATTAGTATAGCATCCTTCTCTAGTATAGTCCTTAGAGAAATGCTACCCTATAGTGAGGCTACTAATTAAGCTACGTCTATCCTCGTAGTATCTTTCTCCGGCGTAGTAGTAGGTATACGGATGCAACTCCCGTATAGTTTGCGGAATTGCTTATCGGTAAATATAGCTAGCGCCTCCTAAGGAGTAACAATATCCGTGCCTTTAGATAGACAACGAGCTTATTAAAGCTTCGTCTATTCCTCGAGTAGAAAGAAGACCTATAAGCCTAGTTATCTAACCTATTAGGTCGCTCTAGGTGTCTATAATATACCGAATCCGACGTAAGTCGTAGTATAAGGCGTACTAGCTCTCCTTTTAACTTTTGCTCTCCGTTCGTACCGCGAGATATTGTTCTAGTTATCCGTATCCTATAAGCGGGTAGAGCGTAGTCGCTTACTAGTATAATAGAGCGTCTCTTAGTAAAATGCCGCCTACTATCGGCGCCGGTAGAAGTCTAGTCGGAATTACGCATCTCGGTAGTAGTAGCCTAAGGCAGGTATCTAGTTAGAGGACGAAAGGCTAAGAGTTTAAGCTCGTCGTACAAATTGTAGAGTACGAAGTGCGTATTAGGACTAAGGATGTACCGATAAGCTCCGCTACTAGCTAGTAGAGTAGAACCTAACTTTTATTTGTTTGTTTGTTTACTAATATCCGAGCTCGTACGGGTCCTCTACGGACGCTACCCGAAATTTCTCGACGGTCCTACTAGCTTGTTCGCTATACGTAACGGCCGTCTAATATTATCCGTATCCCGCTACCCGCTAAGGGCGCGATATATACGCGGGATAATTTAAGCGACTTCTATACCTCTATCGACTAGAGACACAATACTCGGTTAACATTGCTATAAGTTATATATACGACATATCTCCGCTAAAATTAGAGTACTTTTTATTTCCTATATAATTGCTACAGTTAACGGTGCGATCGGATAGGGGTCTGCGGGACTTCCCGCATTTCGCTAGGGCGGTCCTACGGAAATCAAGTATATAGATACGGCTAGAATAGTAACGGTAAGACAATACAGGTCTTTATTACGATTTAGGGGCAGGTAGAGACTATACTATGTATAGCACCGCTCGCCGTACAATTATAGCCTATAGGTGTATTAATTAGGAGCCGTAGCGTAGATAGCGGTTAATATACCTATATTAGTAAGCCCTACGGTATCTTAGTAGACTACTAGACACGAAAGAAGTAGGGATTAGGTATAATAGTATCTCTACTAGAGAGCGTTAGGTCTTTATTTGCGATGTCTAGAGCCGATAAGCCGAATTATAGCGAAGCCCTAGGTATAATCCCGATATATTACGATTAGTATAGTAGCTCGTCGAGATCCTCGACTTCGATATACTCTACGCCGCCGACCGATTCGGTTTCGTCGAGGTCCTTAGTATCGATATCGTCCTCGCCGGTAACTAATTTGCTTTCGCCGCTATACTCGTTATCTAGGACTCTCTTACCCTAGTTCTTAGTATAGCGAAGGTCGTTTTCTCGATAGTCTCGTCTAGGGTCGGGGGTGTTAAGAGCGTTCTAGTTAAGTTATATAGTAAGTACAATCGTTATCCGCTTAATCGGACGGTGCTTAGTAACTAGCTCGAGTATAGACTCTCTTAGCTAATTCTTTCGGGTACCGACTCCCGTTGCTTTTAGCCGTATAAGCGTTAATGTTTCGTAGACTTTGTTAGGATCTAGCCTAGTACTATATATCGGATTTGTATTACCTAGCTAGGATACCTTTCTCTCCTATTACCTTCCTCTATTCTTAACGCTATATTACTAAATAGGTTACGAAGGCCTAGAGGATTGATATATTCTCTAAATAGGGAGAAAAAAACGATAGGTCTAGAATGTATTGTATATAAGGTCTTCTAAGCGACGAGCGCTAATAGCGCTACTAGGAGCCTTATACCTTCCTATATATACCTACTAACCCGGGAGACCGCGCCTTTAACGAGATTCCTCGTCGATAGGACTATAGGCTATTAGATTCGCCGTATAGTATAGCGTTGACTTGCTCTATACTTAGCTATTCGGGTTATTGTCTTAATCGATCTTATCTACTAGTTTCTATCATTATTAATAAAATGCCTAGAAGCGCGTAACGCGCTAAATGTAATCGTAGTAGACTACCGAAGATGTAGTCCTTAAGAATCCGGCGAACAATCGCTAGGCGGGCGATTGTATCCTACTAGTAGTCCGACTAGGGGTTGTAGTCGCATTGCTCCGCATTTTATAACTCGTTCTAGTCTATTATTCGTTATATAGTTTCTTACGTCGAAGAGGCCTATAACGAGGCCTACGCACTCGCTAATCTAACTACTAAGACGGCCCTATTCGCTTTATATACTGCTACAGATAGGCGTAGATAGCCGTTAGAGATTTTTCTAAAAACTTATTCCCTCTAATATAGCGCCTGTTTTTCGAACCGTTAGCGTTAATGCGTAGAAGCTTAGTGCCGCCCGACGGCTTGCGCGTACCTCCCTATAGGGTTTTCTCGCGTTCTACCGTTCTCGGGTGCTGCCGCTATAAGTATTCCTTACGCCTTTCTACCGAAATCATCCTTACTTGCTTTGTTTACTACGGAGGAGCACCTCGTATAGCCGAATAGCGGGATAGAAACGTAGGGATGAAATATCCTTATAGACGCGGTAAAGCCGGATTCTAGTTTTAATAACTAGGAGATAGAGACACGCGTATATTAAAGGGTAACTAAATGTAGCGGAAGGTTGTAAGGGCCTTACTAGGGACAAGGTACACATTTAGGGTAGGGGGAAGAGTCTACTACGGGAAATGTCCTTATTAAACCTTGTCTATAGTAGCTAGTAGGGACCTCCTCGCCTACTCTACGTAAACGGACCGGGCTAGGAGGGCAACTTTCTAGGCCTTGAAATTTAGTAATATCTTAGTTAAAAAGCGGCTCTTTAAGCGCTAATAAGATAAAGCTAATTTAGCTCTATAATAGCCTTAGACTACTATAACTAACCTGTTCTATACTAAGAGCAGCTATCGTATACCGTAACCGATAAGAGTGTATCGCCGATAATCTATCGGGCTATAATATATATGTATTATTTCTCTTACTCGCACTTACTCGCTCTCGTCGGAAGACGTAGCGTAACGAGCGTAACGAGCGTAACAAGCGTAACGAGTACGCCGATAGCTATCGCTACGTCTCTTCTTGTACTTCTTACTAGACTCTTCCTCGGAGATAGGGTCCTCCTCGTCGTTTTCGGAGTCTAGATTACGCTTGCGCTTTAAAGACGCTTTCTTCTTTTCCGAGCCGTAGCCTAAGCTATAAGAGTAGCGGCTCTTCTTACTAGAATAATACTTAGAGTTCGATAAACGGCGAGAAGCCTCGTAATGTCCCTTCGAGGTGCGCTTCTTCTTGTCTTGCTTAGTAGACTTAGTACGACCTCCCTTCTTATATAAGGATCGACGCTTCTTAGGATTAGCGTCGGACTAGTCGGACTAACGAGAGGATCCCGAGTCGGACTCGGACGCCTTATCTAAGCTTAAGGATATAGAGCTAGATAGCTCCGACGCGTAGTTAGATATATTAGAAGCTACTATACGCTTCTCGATACCCTTAGCTTTGCTTTTAGATAGCGCCGCAGACTCGCTATCCTAGGCGCCTCCCTTAAGCTTCTCCCCGATTAGCTATTAGTACGTACTAGTCTTCTCGCCGCCCTTTAAGATAGTAGACTCGCCCTAGGACTCGGACTTCTCGTTTATAGGCCGGTAGATGTCCGGGTTAGAGGCGGTAGGAGTCTTACGGGAAGAGGCCTAGACGTTATCGTCGTTCTACTATAAGGGAGAGATAGTAGCCTTTAGCTAGAGCCGATGCAGTTAAGAGCCGGCCGGACTACCGTTAGTACGAGACGCTACCTTGTCCTTACTAGACGCACGCGGTAAAGCTACGGCACTAGTCGTTTTCGCCTTCGCGGTATCGCCGCTAGCTATAATAGATTAGCTACCAAATGCAGTGCTTTCCGAGGTAAGGCTAGCGCTTTGTTATATTACCCGAACGCAGTTATATAGTTAGATATACTAGTAGGATTCTCGCCTAGAACTTTCGAGAGCTACTCGAGTATAGCGGTAGAACCCTCGCCTCTACCGTAACGATATACAAGCTCCTAAATAACGGCTTCCGGCTATAGATTAGTTAGTCTACGCAGTAACCGACCGTGTAGTATAAAAGGGCTTATATTAGGGTCGTTCTCCTACACTAGCTTATTGCCGGAGAGTTAGGCCTTAGGAGGCATAGTAGGGATATTTAAGCCCGCCTCCGATTGTATTGCAAGCGACGGTTAATAGTAATATCGCTAGTTGTAAGGCGTATATACGTATGTCCTATAGTATTAACGGGGATAATTATTGTTTAAAATAAGCTAGAAACTATATGCGCGCTCTAGGGGCGGGGTCGCGTTAAGGGGAAAAACAAGATTATATATCGTTACTAGGGTAATACTTAAGGGCCCGAGCTATACGCTATAAGCCGCTAGGCGGACCTATTGTACCTTATTATATATTAAATTCTAACCGCCGAACAGCTAGATCTCGACGCTATATTATATTACTCCTATATACTACTCTACTAATTTCCCTATAATAGGAGATATTAAAACTAAATCTCGGCGTAGCAAGCGACGCCTAGCTACGATAAGCGATAATAAGCTATTCGAGTAGGTATATCGCGTAGTCTTTACTCCCCTACAATATACCCTAACCGCTAGTAGCTACGTACGGCTATTAGCGACTGCGACGATCGCCGACGCCGAAGCCTTCTTAATATAGCTTATTCTCTAGGTAGGTATATCCCCTAGTATACGAAGATACCTTAATAGTAGGCTAATAGAGCCTAGCAAACGCAGTTTCGCACTAATACTATAATAGTATAGATGTTATCGTAAAATTAGAACTAGGATCTAAGCTAGGAGCTACGCTAAAGACTACCGCTAAAGAGAAAAGGACTACTAAAAAGAAGGACATCGTTAAGCTAAGTTTCGATAATAAGTATAGCGACGTAGTAGAGCTAGACGACGGAACCTATAGGGATATAAACGAGTTCGATAGTAAGGGTAAGCGCGTCCGAATACTTAGACTATTAGTAGTAGCTAATATTCGTTTAGCCGATAGAAATTGTTGTTTTAAATCCTTCGGAGAGGTACGAGAAGGGGAAGAGCGATAGCGAAGGTAGGATATTCGGTTCTAGTTGTCCGGGAACGTATACTAACCGATGTAACTAGGTAACGATCTAACGAGTCGGGAATAATATATCGAGGATATAGGCTTTATATTATCGGAAGCTCGCAAAACACCGTATAACAAGACTAAAGCTATAAACAAGGCAGGGAGGCCTACTATCCCTAGACGCAATCCTAAGGCCTCCTCCCTTTTATCGATAAGCGATATAAGTTCTAGGGATTAATAGGGGAAGGCAAAGCTATAGGGGGAAAGGAAAGCGCGAGGGGAATCCTCTAGTAGGGGCGAAGATTAAGTTTCGGACCGAATTAGGGGCAATATATACGAGGAAAGTACTAGCGTTACGGATGGCCCCCTAAAACGTAAGCGTAGACGACTCCGTAAATCTAGTTAGCTAAACGGCGTTAGATCGAATAGCGAGGCTACGAGATTATTATAGCGTAAATTGACCTTCTTATAGCTACGACGTTAAGAATATTAGCTTTCGGGTACGATTAATTAGCTTTAACTAATACAACGCGCTTGTACTATAGTATAAGCACTTTATACAATCAGTACACTTCGGTAGAAGAGTATTAGCATACGTTATATACCGTGTACTATTATAGACTCTAGGTTATGCCGATAGACGCCGTAGCTATAGTGTATATACGAGTTGTAATACGAGTACGTATAACATTGCTATAAGCGGTCTAAAATGTAGGAGACAAACAAAACGCATCTTTCGTGCTAAGCAACTGCAAAGGCCTTAACTAAGGTAGTCTACTAGAACCCGATTGTACGCGCCGTCCTAACCGAGGGAAAACTATCTATATCTTAAGTATATACTAACAGTCTTCCCCTTTTCCGTAACTAATCTATACTCGGGAGCGAAGCTAAAATATGCTACGATAAAGCCCTATACTTGCCCGAAGTAATCGACTAGTAAGCGGTGCCGCCTAGAGCACTTCCTAAGAGGTACTAGAGCTATAATATTCGAGATGCTTCGGACCCCGTCGAATGTAGTAATTATATTAGGGTTCGTATCGGGATAGTAGCTCTATACGTTCAAATTCGAGCTGCGATGCCTAGTACTTCTTTGAAGGTGTCGTCTGCGGTTCCTACTCTAAGTCTTTAGCCAGCTAGCCTCCTACGGTCGCTAGCGCCGGCTAATCTTTAGGGAGATCGACTTAAACGGCGCTAGGTATGCGGTCCGCGGATCGTATATATCCTAAAACGAATTGCTTAAAGCGTAACTCGTAATCCTAATATAGGTATAATATAAACTCTAGTAGCACTAGACGGCTAGATATCGGAACCTATCCGATAGACTAATAATAGTAAAGAACTAGGTCGTATATCGGCTAATTACTATAGACTAGCTCTGCAGTACGGGTTACCGCTATATACTAGCGCCCTTTGCCTTTGCTCGTATAGCTTAGATTACTAGTTAAGGTCTCCGGGGACGGAAGTAGCTAATAGGTACGGAGACATATAATATAGAGTTTCTCGAAAAAAGTATTATAGCCCTATAGGAGACGAGTTCCTCGAAATAAAGGACTTTAATAGGCTTGCTAAATAAGCTATAGCTGCTAACGGAATGGCTTTCTAAAGAAGTTTTTCCGATAACCTAGATTTCGATTGCTTGCCTTTAGATCGTAGCTAGTAGTTGTTACGGTTACTCGCGATAGATCGTTAAGTGACTTCTTATTATATACAAGCCGAGGCTTCTTTAGAGAGGCTAATACAAGCGGGAGGCAGAGACAGAATAATTGGTATAAAGGTAATTCCAATTAGTAAGTAGGTAACATAAGTTGAACGCCTCGAGCTATAAAGGCATTCCGGCGTTCCTAAATATAAAGGAGACATCTTGTCTATAGTCGTAAGCGACGTAAGCGACGCTGTCGCTCTCGACCGCTCCTATCGCTCCTAGTAAGATAGAGCGACAGCTTAGCCTACTAGTCTTAGCGTCGCTCTAAGATTATATAAGGACTCTAACTAATTAGATCCGTAATACTATCCCCCTCCTTAAGCGGGATAGTCCCTTATTCCGGAACTTTCTAATTCCAACTTCTTTGCTATGCCAAAGTTATTAAAGGACTTGTCTTCTCGTTAGCGTAAGGAAAATATCGCAAATAATATCCTTACCGACTGCCTCGAAATGCCGATCCGCTACTTTTATTACGAATAGGCCAATAAATCCTACAAAGTCGATCTCCGTTCCGGTCGCTGCTCCGAGTGCGCCCTATACGGCTAGTCCTATAATATGTAAGTTACTCGTATAGAGTATAAAAAAATCCGGAAGGCGCGCCTAAAGATAGCTAAAGATCTCGAAGCGGCCGAAGAGGAGGAGGACCTTCTTACGCGGAAGCTTTTCGAGCATCGCGTAAAGGTCCGTCGCTTACGTAAGTCGCTACGTATAAAGGAAGATCGGGAGGTATAAGCTCTTAAGGCAGAGGAAGCCTCTATTTAATAGGCGGAGGAGCTCGAAAGAGAGCTAGGCTCTTCGCCTATAGAGCCGATAATATTCTCGTTGCCTACTAACGAGCCGTTTCCCCTAGATAGCCGATTATAGATGTCGCCTTATAACTAGAGTCGTCTAGATAGGACGTCCTAGCCTACCTCTAAAATTCCTAGTAAGAGTGCCGAGAGTCTAGTATCCTAAAGGTATATATTTTTAATGTTTCCTATCTATTTTATCTTCTAGCTAGTTAGTCTAGTAGTATAATTCTTAGCTATAAAAGACATAGTTGCTAGGTACGCTATTAGAGTCCCCGCTCCTCGAGCTATACTGCCCTAGGTTGTTAAGAACTCTAAGGCGCTATAATCGATAGGGTCTAAGAGGTCGTAGGTTCAATTCCTATACTAGTTATTTCCTTTTTGTTCGGTTTTGAAATTTTTTAATTATCTGCTAACAGTTCTACAGGTTTTCTTTTAGTTCCTAGGTGTTTTCTAAATGTAGGTATCCTTTCTATTTAATAAGGTATTTCTGACCTTGCTAATCTAGGATCTTTTCGACTTCAAACTCATTTTCTTCCTTAGGTTAGAAGTGAAATGTTTCTTAATACGGTGTTTCGGCGTCTGCAGGTTCTAGTATAGAGATATAGAATACTAGGTAGATTTTCGCGTCGTCCGGTAGTTTAAGTCGGTAATTAACTAGTCCTTTAGGCTCATTAATCAGAAATGGCCCGACTTTAACGTAGTCTAGTTTCTTAGTCGATCTCCGGGTTTTTAGATTCTTTGTTAGGAGGTAGACCTTATCCCCCTTTTTTAGCTAAGGTACCATTTTTCGTTTAGCATTATATAGTCCCGTAATCTTTTCTTAAGACTCGGTAATTGCCCTTTACAATTCTTTATATACCTGCTTTAAGTCTTCTAAAGCGACTATCGCTTTATCCGCGTATAGATACTATAAATACTGTTCCCCGAACAGCTACGGATGTTTCCTAAAATTAGCGAAGAATAGTGTCTCTTTCGTAGTCTTAGATTGTTGGTTGTTTAGTACAAGTTATACTATAGGCAATAGCGATGCCCAATTGTTTTATACGTAATTAACGTAGTGCCGTAAGTATACCTCTAAGGCCTGATTCTTAACTTCCGTTTGGCCGTCTATCTATAGATAGTATACCGTTAATAGCTTGTACTTAATTCCAAGCGTCGCTATAAGCGTCTTCTAGTAGTTTAACGTAAAGAGCTTATCTCTATCCGTGATATAGGTCTTTAGAAATCCGTAGTATCGTATAAGTCTATCTAGTACGAGGTATCCGAGTTGCTCTGCCGTACTTGCTTCGTTAGTAGGAATGAAGTGTACGTATTTCGTAAGCCTATCGACTATAACAAGTATTATGTCGTAGCTATGTCCTATAACCGGATCCTTAGACTTCGGTAGTTTCGTAATAAAGTCTATTGTAACCTCGTCCTATAGTTTATCTAGTAGCGTCCTAAATTGGATATGTCTATATCTAGCGTGTCTATTAGCCTTGTTACGCTAACATTGTAGACATTTCTTAATATATTCTAGAACTCGTTGTCGCATATATAGGAATCCGAAGCTTCGCTTAACTAGTTCTATTGTTTTTAAAACTCTAGGGTGTCTATTTTCTAGTCCGTCGTAGTATTGTCGTATACACTCCGTAACTCGTTCCTTAGGTACTTAGTATTTCCCGTGTTCGATTAGAAACTGTTCTTCTATATCCTAAAGAACTCGTATAATATAGTTGAATTCTTTTATATTAGCACTAAGGCTTCCGTCTTGGTTTGCTTTTAATATCTGCTGCTGTACTGGTTCGTAACCCTCTATATAGTCGCTACGGCGGCTTAGTGCGTCGGCTCGTCCGTTCTCGCGTCCTAGGGTATAGCGGATTTCGAACTTGTACTGCCCTAGTAGCTCCGACTAGCGGGCCTGTCTTCGGGTTAGTACTTTAGTCGTAGTAAAGTAAGTTAGATTCTTATGATTAGAAAGAATCGTAAGACTTAGTGCTCCTTCCGCGTATACTCGCTAGTATTATAGTAATGCAACTATTATAAGTAGCTCCTTATTATAGATGTCGTAGTTCTGTTCCGCGGGTAACATCTTTCTCGAGTAATAGGCTACCGGATATCGTTTCCCGTTATGCTCCTATATAAGGTATGCTCCTATAGCCCTATCCGACGCGTCTATTTCTATCTAGACCGCCTTACTCCTATCGAATAATCGTAGCGTTAGCGCAGAAACGCATTGCTTCTTTAGCTGCCTAAACGCTTCGTCTTCCTTCGTACTCTAGTTCTATTTCTTGTCTTTCTTTATAAGCTCCGTAAGGGGTGCCGCTATCTTAGAATAGCCCTCGATGAATTTCCTATTATAGTTGGCTAATCCTAGGAATGATTGTACGTCTTTAACGCATATAGGCGTTAGCCATTCCTATATTAACTTGGTTTTTTCTAGATCGATCCTAATTCCTATAGTGCTAATAATAAATCCTAGGAATTTGACTTCCTTCTTATAGAATTCGTATTTCTTAGGTGCAGTCTTAAATCCTACTTGAGTAAATCGTTCAAAGACGTCCTATACTATTCGTATATAGTCCGCGAGAGCTCCTTTAGTATAGACTAAGATATCGTCTATATATGCGATAACGTATATATCTAGAAGGTCTCGGAGGACTTCGTTTACAAGGTCTTAATATAACGCTAGGGCATTTGTAAGTCCTATAGGTATAACTAAGAATTCGTAAAGCCTATATCTTATTCGGAATGCTGTTATCTATTCGTATCTAGCTACTATACGTATTGCATAAAACGTATCGCGTAGGTTAATCTTCGTATACTAGTCTAATCTAGTTAATCGGTCTTGCATTTCTTCGATGTTCGGTAGTAGGTACCGATTCTTAATTGTAATGTCGTTAAGTCGTCTAAAATCGACTACTAGCCGTCCTTCGTCTGATCCGGCTTTCGGAACGAACATTACTAGTAAGGCTACCGAGGATATCGACTTCCGTATCTAGCCTTTTTCTAATTTCTCTTTTAGCTACTTGTCTAGGGTTTTGAGCTCTTTCTTAGACATTGCGTATAAGGGTCCCTATAGAGGCTCTTTCCTAGGCTGTAAGTGTATTTTATAATCCTATAGTTAGTATTTAGGTAAGGCTGCCTTGCCTCTCTCCTCTTTAAAGAGTCGCTTCTACTTACTATACTCTTTAGGAATGTCTAGGTCCGAGATTCTAGTTTTATTCTTCGATAGTGTATAACTTCTATCCTTCCCGTAATTATTGTTATAACCCTCCTAACCTAACGGTAGTATCGATCCGGGTTGAATACGGTTCTCCGTAATTCCTATCGACGTAAACGTCTTACGAATCGCCCTACGTTTGTTAATCTTATCTGCCTGCGAACGCTGCCGCTATATAGGTTAAATGCCGATTATATAGTCGCATTCCTTAAATGTAAGTACTCCTTTTCTCTAGTCTACGACCGGGTTATACTTTCTTAACTAAGGTATACCTAATACAATGTTATAACTAGCTATATTAGTAACATCTAAGACAATCTCCTCGTAGTGCTATTAGATAGCTAGTAGTAACGGTATCGTTTCTCGTTCTATACTAGGTAGCGGTAACCTATCTACTACTATGAGTTTATACGCTCCTTCTCTTCTACTTCGGGTTGCGATCCCTCGGCTTTTAACGAATAATTCGGAGGCAAAGTTCCCGCTCGCTCTAGAATCTATTAATGCACTCGTCGGGTGCCCGTTAACGATAACTTTTATACGGAAGACTGCTATTAATGCTTAAGCGCTTTCGGTATTAAGGAACTCTCTTAGAACGCTCTAATCTAGAGAGTTGGTCCGTTTCCCGACTAATTAGTAGCCTAACGTTGTTCTAACTAGTTACGGATCCGTAGTCCTACCGTTCGTGCTTCTTCGGCATATAATTTTTCCTCGAGGGTATCGTTATATATATCTTATCCCTACGCTACTATAGCCTTTCGGTATTGCTAATTTAATCGCTAGACCGTCTAACGTATATCTTAAGTAATAATCGTCCTTTCGTCGGGTAGGACGTATCCGTAGGGCGTAATTATACTTCCTATCGGTACTCGCTCCGTAATAAAGTTATAGTACGTATAGTCTATAGGTATCCGGGGGTAATTCTAGAATTTTGCCCGTAAGCTTATCTAGAAATAATTAAATTAGATAGGATCGACCCTCCGTTGTCCGTTAACCTTTAGAAACATTTCCTCGTATTTGCGTACTAGATGCAAGGCGATTGTTCGCGCTACTATAGGTGTATCTATTATAAATGTAAGGATCGTATCGTCGTAATCCCGAATTCGTCTTTACTTTCTTTATTCGGAGTTTCTTCCTCGGTATCTAGACTTCCTTCTAAATCTTCTTACTATTCCTCCTCTTGCTAAGGGGACTCCGGTACTTCTAGGATAGCTCCTAACTCCTCCCCGGGAGGCAATAAAGCTTCCGGATCTCGGTTTTCTTTATCGTCGGTATCTAAGCAAGATTCATTAATTGTTTCTTCTTCTAACTAGGATTTCGTATCTTCTCGTACGAGTCGCCTAATCTAAGGGAAAAATCCTGCTTCTACTTTAGTAGAATAATGAATTTAGTATTAGTCGTCGTAATAGAATCTCTAGTAAAGGGTTCTATATACGGGTTCTTATCGTCGTACTATTATATAGATTTGTCGTAGCTCTTTCTTTACGACCTCTACGTAGGTCCTCGGCGCGTTATTAATAGAGTATAGCTCTACTACTATTCGGTAGCCTTCTCTGCCCGAGTCCTTTCGTTGTATTATATTGAACTGTTCGCGTCGCACTATATTCTTGCCGCGGCAGTTCCGTGCTATATAGCCTTCCTTGCTATACGTATAGTAAGTTAATCTTCCTGCTTTCTTAGGCGAACTCTTGCCTTTTCTTCCTTTAATTACTCGACCCTTCTAAATAGCGTCTAGCTCTATTAGTTGCGTACCGTAGTAGTTGTTCCCTTTTAGTTTATCGTAGGTACTATAGTTTCGTCTGTTATCGTATCTAGGAGTGTAACTAGCTTTTCTAGAAGTCTTAGAATCGTAACGTCGTTCTAAAGCTCGTTCGTAAAGCCTATCGTCGAGATCGATCGTAACCTTAACTAATGTTCCTATATCATCTATTTTTCTACCGTTGCGTATAAGCTCGTCTTTAACGTTATCCTTAAGACCTCGCCGATACATTGTTATAAGAGCTTCGTCGTCCTAATCCGTAAGTTAGGCGTATTCCTGAAATTTAGCGGCGTAATCGGCATATAACCCCTTCTAAGTTAAGTGTTAGATAACCCTAACTGCGGTAGCAACTTCGTTAGAAGATCTAAAGACCTTCTTTATCGTACGCTTAAGATTTTCGTAGCTTGCGAAGATTCTATCCGAATTGTCGGTCCCGTTGCTATCTAGATAGGTCCTAAGAAATGGTTTAACCTAATGCTAAGCCCTGCCTCGTATAAACGTCGTTGCGAAGACTAGCTTTAAGTTATCTTAAACCTAGTTAAACATAAAATATATATCTATCTAGCTAACCTAGGTATCGAACTTGTCTCGGTCGCCGTAATAAAAGTCTAGCTTTCCGATCTTAAGAGAATCGTTTCCGGCATAGGTTCCTAGTGCATTGCTAGCACTAGAGGTAGTACGTCGAGTACTGCCTATCTCGCTAGGGGCGGGAGTTCCCCTTCCGACTTGTAATAAGGCACTTATCTTAAGAGCGTTTAAAGTGTTACGGTTACTCGCGACAGATCGTTAAGTGACTTCTTATTACGTGCAAGCCGAGGCTTCTTTAGAGAGGCTAACATAAGCGGGAGGCAGAGACAGAATAATTGGTATAAAGGTAATTCTAATTAGTAAGTAGGTAATATAAGTTGAACGCCTCGAGCTATAAGGGCATTCCGGCGTTCCTAAATATAAAGGAGACATCTTGTCTATAGTCGTAAGCGACGTAAGCGACGCTATCGCTCTCGACCGCTCCTATCGCTCCTAGTAAGATAGAGCGACAGCTTAGCCTACTAGTCTTAGCGTCGCTCTAAGATTATGTAAGGACTC
Organism: Pseudocercospora fijiensis CIRAD86; assembly: GCF_000340215.1. Classification (NCBI taxonomy): domain Eukaryota; kingdom Fungi; phylum Ascomycota; class Dothideomycetes; order Mycosphaerellales; family Mycosphaerellaceae; genus Pseudocercospora; species Pseudocercospora fijiensis. Next base: position 138,721 of record NW_006921532.1, read on the forward strand.
TAACCAATCAGATCCGTAATAGTAGTGTCTTAGAGATCCTAGAAGAATATATTAAGCAGCTAGCGGGGGTTCCTAAGTACCCTAGTTCGGCCGTATACGGTATTAATCCTAGGCTTTACGATAGCTACCGACGCGATATCGTTATAGTAGAACATAATGTCGTTAGCTAATCGGCTATAATCCGCTTCTTATATATTACGCTTTCGGACGGCCTCCTAGAAGTCCTACCGAAATTAATAGAGAGTTTCGTATAGAGCTATATTAAGGAGGAAGTCGTAGATCTTAGCGCTAGCCTAGGTAGGTCTTCGCGTTATTTGATTGTAGCACTATTAGACGCGTGCTAAAGTGTTTGTTCCGGCCTCTACCGCCTACGCTCGCCTTATAAAGGCAGCCTGAATTCGCGTAGCCGAGACCGTAACGAGATTCTTTAGGGATAGATAAAAGGTAAGATTCTCCTAGTTACAAATCGGACTAAACTAGCTAAAGCTATACTTAGGCATCGTAGCTCCGAACCCTGCGCTATAGCGCTCGGGATTCTTCCGGGTAGGATACGCCTATAGGTTACGATAGTCTTTGCTAGAGAAGTTAGGCGCAATCGGCATCGTACGAATAGCGTCTATAATTAGCAGTATAAACCTGCTCTTATCCGGGCTCGGAAACCCCTTCGTCCGAGATTCGGCATCCTCTAGAACGGCGTAGAGTCGATTAGTTCTATACCTTCCGAAATTCAGCTACTCCTTAGTATCGATAGACTAGTAAGGGATAAAGGCGAGTATGCTAAATTATAGGCGTAAGGGGAGATATTAAATAACGCGTTCTTGCTCTTCGGCAACGAGCATAAGTTTATAGAACGCTTCCTAAGTTAGGCGGTATTCTTTACGGGCTAGTATATTCTAATGCGTATATTCTCGGCTATCGTAGACCCGAAGCTTAGACTACGTATAGTCCTATAGTATCTAGTCTATCTAATTAGTAGCTCTTCCTAGTTTGCTTAGGTTGACTCTACCCCTCCTACCGGCCGCAAACTAGTCGAATCGCTCGTAAGAGAACGGGAAGTTCTTTCGAATATCTAACTAACATTTGCTTTAAGCGTAGAACTAGATATATAGACACCCCTAGGAGCCGAGCAGAGATTTTGCTAAAGGCGTAATAGTTCTATTAGTTAGGTCCCTATAGTGTATATAACGATAGAGCTTTACCGTCTTCGGCCTATTGTATGTTAGCGTTTTAGGGAATAAGCGGTTAGCGTAGGCTTTAATATAGCAGGGACGGTAACAAAGTATACGAGGGGTATCTTCGCAAGCCGTAGTCTCTTTACTAATGTCTATAACGAGAGTTGGAAGATATATAATATCGTACTATTATAGAACTTTGTAGTAGAACGAACGAAGTTACTCCGACAATCGTATCGAGCGGTAGCTATACTTAGTATTCTTCGCCGAGAAGAAAATTAGCGTCCTTCGAAATTCCGCGAGTCGATCGATATAGTTTATACGCTATTCTATTTTAGTCTATAGACGCTCTAAACATTCTTATAGAACGGCGTAAGTAATGTAAGCGTTAGTTTCTCCCGATAACCCTAACGTCCGTTTGCTTCTAGTAACGGCCTTTGTATTATTAAGAGACACATCGTAAGTAGGGGTAATATCTAGTAGGCTGCTTTGTAGTAGTACCTCTCTTAGCGATAGATAGAGTACGAGATCGTAAAAATCACGAGATTTAGCATCGGTAAGATAGGTTAACGGCCGTAGCTTTTGAGTATAAATAAGATAGATATTAGTTCTACCGTACTCGGATTAGAACGTTGCAAACAGCTAGTAACAATATCGAGTAATATCGACTTAGTCGAAGTTTCTAGGCTAGACCCCTTAGATGCTAGGATTTAGGTAGAGCTCCTTTGTAATCTACCGTCCCTTAGGAGGGATTTAGTTGATATGTAGTACCTGTCTAAAGGCCGTAAGAGAGCTCGGGAAGCCTATATAAGAATTATTGTCGTAGGTAATAGGAGGGGCGGAAGCAGATAGGGTATTTAGCTTATATAATTAATAAATACAAAGATACCGAGGCTCTTCGTAGGTAGCTCTAGAATGTAAACGACCTTCGATATGTTTCCGAAGCGATTAGGGTAAGAGACTAGGACTAGTCTCTCCTTTACGGCGTTCTAAGAGTTAAGAACTAGTAAGGACGTATAGCGTACCCTCGACGGTCTCTAGTTGTTTTAAAGAATAGTGTTATACTCCGCTCCGATCGAAATCTACCCTATAGGCGTCGAGAGATTGTTCGTATACTAACTAAGTATACCCCTAGAACTGCTGTAATTGCCTATATAACATTAAAGCTAGCTCCTCCCGCTCTCGAGTATAGTCGAAGTCCTTAATCGCCTACCTCTCTAGTCCTTCGGCTGTATCCTCGTAAGAGAGGGCCGCTCTCTACCTTGCTTAGTTAAAAGCTCGCTAGATTTGTTAGGTTTAGGGGAGATTACGTAGTAGTAGATCGCTAGGTGCCTCGGCAGTTATTACGTATAGCTATACCTCTAGTACTTCGAGGACGAAGTCCTCGAACGAGTTATTAAGACTATCCTATTCTTCGCGAGTAAGACCGCCTTCGCTAATAGAAACTTAGCGATCTGACAATAGGGTAGGTTCGTCCTATATTAGCGTTCTGTTTAGTACTAAGACGCTTAGAGATTAATAAATTACGTACTAGAGGCTCGTTATAGGTATTCGCGATACGTTGTTCCCTAGCGCGCTCTACTAGAAGCTAGGGTATTAGTTTATCTTCCGGATCGTCTACTTTATTTTCTAGATAGTCTGCTCTATCTTCTAGAGAGTCTCCTTTATCTCCCGGATTGTCTACTTCGTCGGAGTCGTAGTTGCTATTATCGTAATAGTTCTCGTAGTTATTACTACTAAACCCGTCGATCCCTAAATCGTTATTCTTATCCGGGGTATCGAAAGGAGCTTGCCTAGTAGCAGTAATAGGATCGATATAATTAGCCGGCTAGATAGCTAAGTAGTAATTAGAAAGAGTAAAATAGTAGGCTAGGTAGTTATACTAGTAGATTGTACCGTTTGCCTTCGGCTTAGGCGGTGTCGTTAAATACGGCGTAGACATTGTCGATTATTAATTTCCTAGTCTATCGCATTATTAGGAAGGCCTAGTTAAGTAGTAAGGATATAACGCGGAATCTTACGTCTCTTTTACGTCGCTTGTTTAGGAGGATATTGATCGTCTATACTTAAAAAGAAAAGTGTTAGAGATTGTATCGGCTTACGTAGATAGAACTAGTTAGGAATATCTTGTATATATATATATATATATATATATATATATCGGTCTCGTATAGACTTCAATTACTAACGCAACGCTAAGGCCTCTAAGGCCTAGGGGCAGACAAGGGAACGATGCTAAACCTTTACTAGGGGCTCTAGGGGTAAGAGGCAGGCCAACCTAGCCGTTAAACCGAGCCCTAGCTAAAAGCCCGAGCGCTACCCCTAGCTAGCCCGAGCTAAAAGCCCGAGCGCTACCCTAAGCGCTAGCCCTAGCTCCGAGCCCGAGCTACCCCTCCTCTAAGGCGCCCCACTTTATAGGCTGCTTAGACCTGCTAAGTCCTAACTCGTATCTCTTCTAAATCTTTAATAATTCGGTCTTATATAGAACAATATCACAACAAGGCACGATACAATATATATACTAGCGGGCTAAGCGAAGCCTACCTAGGCGTACCTATAGGATTATACGTAGCTATAAGATTAACTACAGTTGATGTATATAATCTTTAATTACAGTTATACCAAATTTAAGCTGTCCGTCTGTATGCTAACCGTGTCTATAACTGTTTATCTTCCTACTAACTATTAATACTTTTAGCTATGTCTTAATAGTATCTACCTATTAATATTTTGAATATTTAGTATTATAAGAACGGTTACTAGGTCTACGAACGGTTAGTGTATCTGCAAAGGGTTAGGTTCAGCCTATAAATAGTATACTACTCGGTTACTCCGCGGGGGTGCGATTAATATTAGACTTTATATGTTTACTATATACTATGTTATCCTTAGACTCCTAGGGTTCTCGTAGCCCCGTCGCCCTTCCGCTCCGCTAGTTTTCTATATGTATTAATCTAATACTTCTCGCGCGCGCGTACAATGTCTGCTACTAGTAAACTAGAGTATTAAAATATATAAACAAACGTTTATAGTACGAGAATTTACAGTTGTATAAGCGCAAAAGTTGGCTATAACTTTAAGTAGCAATATGCCCTAACATTACTTAATTTAGTACACTACACGTATGGGCTAAGACTTGTATAGTAAAGAATTAATAAGATAGAGTCTATTGTATACTATATATCTTATAGAAGCCCACTGCTGTTACATAGTTAATATAGTCTAGGTAAGAAATGTATTAATTAAAGTTTATTAAACTAGCTATATACTACTATAACAGAGTAAGTATATTATAGCTTCTTTCTAGATATTATATGTAGAGGTATTATACACCTTTAGTAGGAGGCCCCCATTCTACTATGTAAATCAATATCCCTATTTAAGGAACTAACCCAAATCTATTTTTGAAGTATACCTAGTAAACCTTTACTAGCTAGCTATATAACTAAATAGTTGTAAAAATTGATGTAAATAAATTACACTGTATATTTATACTCTTAGATTATACTACTATATAGCTAAGTATACTTAAATACTACAGGTATCTACAGATTAAAGCCTCCCGAGTCCCCTATATTATTCACATTAGGAATCCTATCCGATACTTCTCGTTATATACTAAGAATACTTTCTATTTAGAAAAAAAAAACAGCAAGTTGTTTCAAATACGCATTCTCTTTTAAGGGTATACAAAGCTCTAATAAACATATATTATAGACTTTTCCTCTACTAAGTATAGCAATAGTAAAGACACACTATATCTATAGTAGTAGCTTACTTACTTAGTAGATAGTTAAAAAGGATATAATTAGGATTTACATTAATAAATCCGTATTTCCATCTAAGTTCCCTAATAACGGGTTGCTTCTAAAAAAGTATAGAAATAATACTTTTTTATAAAATAGTATTCTTACGTTTAGATTGTAATGCCTTTTTAACATCACTATACCTAAGCTAATATATAACGATTATTGTGTCTAGTATATTGTCTACTAGTAGTATTAATAAATATTGAACTTCTAAATTATAGTCTATTATTATTATTAACTAACTTCTTATAATTACTCTCTTAATCTTTAGCTATTATTTTGTGTTTTCCCCCTGCCTAAATAAGTTAAGTAATAGTATAGAACTTTTAGAACTAAGTATCTAATAGCTAATTCACATTACCGATCTCTTATTGTAGACTTCTCTAATAATACTTTTATTGCCTTATAAGGTACGTTAGTATATATCTCGTAGTCCTAGTAGCTAGGTTTTTCAACTTAATAGATTAATGTTTACTATTACAATTAGCTCTACTCGAAAAACTATTAAAAAATAGCTTTAATCTTTAGCTAATATAGTATACTCTAATAAAATAAATCTAGCTATTTACGTAGCTTACTATATATAACTATACGGATTGCAATTCTAGCAACACTACAAGAGTAGTTATAAATAGAATATACCTGCACAGTTTTAGGATAATTTTCCTACTAGTAATCTTTTTAAACTCTTATAATTACCAACATCTTAGGGTTATATTCGCTATTGCTTTTTAGTCTTGACAGCCCTATAGGGAACATAATTTACTACTAGTATGATTGTTTTTTAAGTTAAATATATTAGAACGGCAGATACATTATACTATAGGTATTAGTGCTTAACCCCCCTAATATATAACTCTTAATATAGTATAAAAACTGTATAGTCCGAAAGTTCTAGCAGGTGTGGTAAGCAGCGCTATATACTATAAGTAGCTTAGACTAAAATGACAGTAGATGTTACTAAAACCAAGGAGCTCTCTATATAACCCCTAAACAATTAGAGTTTCTTTAATAATTCTCTTTTTTTCTAATTTCTTTAGTATTATATTCTATCTCTTTAGGCAGTAGTATAAATTATAATTATTCTTAGACAGTACTAAAATAGTAGGGTCGCCTAGTATAATAGTAGTCTTACAAAGCTATAGCTAGATAAGGCGGTAGTTAATAAGGCGTTAAAAACCTGGATTATAGCTAATATCCTAATATATCGGAAGTCGTAATTAAGTTACCCTTACGGTACCTACTAAGATTATATTACGCGCGGCTATATATATACGCTTATATACTAGTTAAAGTCCTACTTAAAGAATAGTTAGAGTCGCCTAGATATGCGATCGTACGGAGATTACGTAACGATAGTTATAGCGAATATCTTGGATATTATAAGTTCTTATCTCTCTCTTTTTGATATTATAGCATAACTTATAGTATAACTAATATAGTATAACCAAGATAGCATAAGATACTTAAATAACTATTTTAGCACACATAGATTATCTATAAGCTATATAGAAACTACTAATCTATCGATCGGTAGCTAGCTAGCTAGGTCGTTGCTTAAATAGCTACCTAGGCTTTAGACAGGTTACTGCCCCTTTAGCTAAGTCGGCAATAGATAAAGTCTTATAGATTATTTCACTAATATTGTATTCTGCTAGTATCTAGATATACTTATCGGTAATTATTTAGTATAAAGCTTCATACTACTATTTAAACGTCGCTATATAGGCCTATTAGTATAGTATAATAGCGTTGTAGGTTCCGAAGCTTGTTAGTCGGTAGGAGTATAAGCTAACTTACCTACGTCTATTATAATATTTGTCTTCTACTAGTACTAGGTATTTAAGATAATATAGATAATATAGCAATGTATAAATATAGTATATCTAGTAATAGTTATACCTAACGCTTACGCTATACTAGTAGTAGATATTGCGTATACTCTTCTAGGGAGGCTAGATAAACTAATAGACTACTACTAGGTATAGAGCTATTGTTAGCTTCTAAATACTTATTTCGGACTTAGTAGCAGTATACCTAAGACAAATCTGGTCTTTTTGTTATAGACGCTAAGTTACTAGCTAGTTCTCTAGTATATTAGCGGTACTTGTAGTGCTTATAACTAGTTGGTAGCTATTACTTATTATTAATTTTGAATTATAAGGCAGATATAAGCCGTTTTAACATACTCTACTAGACTTATTAAGTTTATAGGATACTTATTAACTATTATATAGTCTTGGTCTCGCTACTGGTTGTCGCGATGACTATTATTCTTATCCTAGCGAATCTAAGTACATATATAAAAGTCGGGTATTTGAGGTGCTTGTAGTAGTAATAAGGGTGTGTTGTATTTTTACGGGCTAACCAGAATAATGGTTAGAATTTGTGGTAAAGTATAGGGTTAGGGTTAGTGTAGTATGTCCTATAGAGACTAGGTAGGCTTTGCTACGGGTAGCCTACTTTAATTAATTCTAACCACAATAGTAAGCTTTATAGTAGAGCTAGCGGTATACCTTTCTTGGCTGTACATAGCGGTTACTAAGTGCTACTAGTAGATAAGGAACTAATCGTAGTCTATATTAGCTAAGTCTCTAGTCTTGGCGGTACTGTAGCTAATTTACAAGCTAGAGCTCCGCCGCTAGCCTAAGTATTTCTATATACACAAAAGCCTTCTCAATCGCTAGAAGTGTAGTAAGTGAGACAGCACGCTAAGGGGTAATCGCTAGTAGACGGTATTATATAGGCTATACGACGATGGGACTCTTAATTACATTATATACGGTAGTAAGGCGGTTAGTAACTAAGAGACCATTAGAAGCTAGCATATATAGCACCTCCTAGTAATAAGACTATATATCGTAACTTACTTAGACTTAAGTAGGCTAAGCGCTTATACTTACCTACATAACTAATTGTACCTCTAGCTTCGGTATAATATTGTCTTACTAGTAAAGGGTAGCTTTTCAGCTAGTAGAAGCATTAATAATCTTTGCTTAGGACGTAGTCTTATAATAGACCCAAGTCTCGCCTTTATACGCATATAGAATAGTCTATTTCGTAATCTCGGAATACTACTTAGGCTCGGGCGGATAGCTAGGGTTCGGTCTAGTATAGACTTTATTAGTAATATAGTCCTCTTTCTTAGGTATAACAACTATACTACTCTTGCTTTATACTGTATATTAAATAGTACTAACCTAAGGGTAGTATATTTATAATATTACTAGTAAATGAAATAGGAGGTTTAGTATATATATATATACGAACGTAATATCCTTATAGAGCAGAAATATAGTATATTGAATAAGGTATATATCTATATTACCTCCTGACCTAGACTGCTTAGCGCGGTACATTATAAAGCCCCTTAAACCTTCGCATATCGCCCGTAGATAATATATAGCTAGAGAAGCGAGGAAAATAAAATTATTAGGGCTGCGCGAGATTTGTTACTCTATAGCACCTCTACGCGACAGACGCGTCTAGAGGAGAGGTTGCCCCGGTTGCCCCGGTTGCCTATAGCGACGCGCGGCTACTAGTACAAAGTTTCCTGCCTAAAACAAGGGATCCTCTAGCTAGTGTCTCTCCTCCTTTATCTAAGCCTTATATAAGGATATACTAATCTTCAAGTTACGAGATTATATATACCCTACTTACTCTTTACGAACCCTACTAAACGGCCTAACGATTTCGACCTACGACTAGACAGCCGAAAGCCTCGCATCCTACTACCGCTACTAGAATACCCTATAAAGTTAGTCGCACTTCCCTCTATATAGCGAGTCGCGAGAGACAGCTCCCTTCCCGCATCGTTATCGACCTCGCCCTAACGACCTAACGCGTTTAAATCTAAGATGTCGTACGACTACCTAGCTCGAGGGATATTATACCCGCCCTAGGATTACAAGAGAGTACTAAACTTATCTGCCTCCCCTAGATTGCGGACAGACAATTATACTAGGAGGACATAGCGCTTTTTATCTTAAAGGCATTATGTACCTAGCTCCTACCCTACGACCTATAGGTATAGGATAGCTAGGATATAGAGAAAGTGCTAGAAACGGCTAAAAGGGACTTTATTCGAGCAGTAATCGACCTTATTGCTACCGGCATTACTATATATTAGACGAACTCGACTATCCGCTTACGTAAGAATATCGATACGCAATTTAAGGCCATTTACGGAAGGCCCGGACTAGGCCCTAATAGCATTTCACTATTTCTTGAAAGCGCTACTAAACGCTGCGCGTTACTTACATATATACTGTTTAACGGTACTCTCTATTAGAAATGCGGTATTACTAACCCTAGAAAGTTCGGAGAGCATACAGTTATGTATGTTAATAACGAAGGCCTGCCGCTAACCTAGAGTGCTACTCTAGCAGATATTATTAACGCATTCTTCCGGATAACGCGTAGTACCTACAATTAATGCGATAGCTCTACGCGCAGTAGTCGCTTTGTTATCGGCGAGCTTCTAAAGTACTAGCTAGCGGACATCGTATACGCTAGTTCGCGTAGACGACGATTTAAAATATAGCTAGGTATAGCACGTCTAATATAGCTCGGAGATAACAGTGCGAAAGATATAGCGTTTCGTCCTACAGCACTCGCATATTATAGAAACAAGTATTATATAGGGGCTGCAATTGTCTACGAAGAGGGCGAAGCTATCCGATATACCTACGATAGAATAAGGCACGGTAGCAAACCGACAAAGGCTACGCCTCCTAGTGCGCCGGACACAGAAGCGGATATAAGCGTAATCGCTATAGAGTAGGACGTCTTACGTACGTAGCGGCGTATATATGTACTATATTCGTGTCGAGTAAGGCCGGGGACACTATACGAAATATCCGTGTATACTGTATTTATAGTAGAGATAGAGACAGCATAGGATATAGTAGCTTGTATTCGGCGCGTCCTGTATTGCGTATCTAGGAACACTAGCGATACTAAGTTGCGCCTAAGTCTAAGAAGGTCGAAGGTAGCGGAAACTAATTTCTGTCCTATACTACCTAGCTCTTATAGCCTAGTGCGCTATACATTTATGCCTTCGTATTCTATAAACTCTTCTCTAAAATTACTATTAAGCGCTTTACGAGAAGCTTCGGCCTTAAGTGTATCGAGTCGGGGCGAATTGACCTTCTAGAACGCGACTCTAGTACCTCCTTCGGCTAGAATATTAATGCGGTCTAGCAATGCCTTCTAGAGGTCTTAATCTTCTAGATCTTGTGCCTGTTCCTAATCTTCTACGCCCTAGTCTTCGATAGCACTTATAGCCCTATAGAAGACATACTAGCTAGTAGTCGCAATAATAATGCTTCGCTATCCCTAGTCTAGTATTAGCTTTTCTCTATATATAGTGCTTGAAACGAGGGAGCGGAGTTAGATAGGTCTCTAAAGACGGCCGTATAAGAGACTTACATACCTCTCTATACTACTCCCTAAATTGCAATACTCCGAGCGCGGCTCGTAGCTCTATACGCCCCTAGGTAAGCGCTCGGTACTGCCTACTAGGTCCTTGCGCCTCGAGACGTTAGGTTATACGAAAGTACGGTATAGTAGCTATAGCGGGTCTAAAGTCGAAGGCCTAGCCTATACGCTAATCTTAGGAATCCGGACAAGTACCTACGATATATAAGAGAATAGCGTCTTAGTCGCTATATCGAAGGAATCGGGCGGTATCTATATTAGTACGTCTAGCCCTACGCTCGCTAGCGGTATATGTAAAGAGGTTATTAGGTGTAGCGCTATCTAGTGCCGAGAAGACGGAGGCCTTAGTAAGTAGTAAGTTAGGGAGAGGTAGCCGAAGCCTAGACGTAAGTAGGTCGAATATACTACTAGCTTTAGTTATATCTAGGAATCTATCGATTAGGTTCGCGGATAGGGGGAGGAAACGGAGCGAAGTAAAGCTAGGACAACGGGCATATTACTGCCTAATACTACGTTATAGCCGTGATTGTATCTACGCGCCCCGTTAACTAGGCAACGAAGGGCGATAGAGCGATAGAGGGGTAATAAAGCGCGAGATTATATATAATATCCTTGCTATATTAAGTGCCGTTGCACTTAGAAGCTACTAATTTCTTCCTAGCAATACTAGTCTATTCCTCCCTATTAAGGAAGCTAGAGTCACTCTATAGCCGCCTTATAAACTTTTCCGACTAAGCACGTAACTTACTAAGTAAGAATGTCTCTCCTTAAAAGCCCCCTATATAGTTAATCGTAGCTTAGATACTAGGCTCGTAGTAGTGATCTATACTAGCAAGCTACTCTTCCGTACTTGTAACTAATTAGTAAGCTACGGATATAGATATAGCTTCGCTATTGTAGTCGCATCTACCTAGCGGAGCCGATCTATGCGCCTCGTTATTATTCCTTCTAGTCTAGTAGGGCACCTTGAATACTACGCTTTCCTATCTATAACCTATTACTCCTAAAAGTTAATAGGAGGTAGATCCATTCTGCCGGTAATATACCGCTGCTACTATGCCTTCCGGTAGTTGCTAGTCGGGGAGTAGGAAACTACGACGTAATTGTAGGAGGGACGAGGTTTAATCGTAAAGAGAAACCCCTCCGGATACGGTTATAGTAAAACGTCGACGAGACGGCCGGGCGTTATAAGACCGAACATAGTAAGGGCATAAGTACTATAGAGCTAGTAGTTAGTTAACTATATAAGATAGCGGATAGAGCACTTAAGAGTTATATAAATTTGTCTATAGGTGCTCTATTCTGTTTCTGTTTAGATCGCGAATGTGCGCGGCTTAGTCTATACTAGAGGAGGTAGTTAACCTTTGCTAGAGGCGCGGACGATAGTAGTGCTAGATAATTCGGCGAGGTTAATTTGTTTAGTTTCTCGTTTAAGCTGGCTCGTAGGAGCCGGACAGGCGGAGGAAGCGGAAATTCCCTAGTATACGCGTAGCTTACGTTATCTGCTGCCGTATAAGGCACCTAGCCTCGTAATTATTATCGCTGCCCCGTCTAGTCTTCTGCTTCTATTCCAAAACAGGAGCCTCTAGGAAGAGATACTAGCACCTTTAATATAATAGTACTATATTAGCTACATAGGTATATTGTTATCGTCTCCTAGCTATACGACCTTCGTTAGAGTTGTATATAACATTATAATAGGCTAACACTATACATCGCTTATCTGTATATAGGCCTAAATAGAGTCGTAGGAAATGAATCTATAGAAGGGAATAATACTGCGAGGACTTTACGTCGGGGAGGGTAGATCGCGAACAGAATAAGGCACTAGGGATGTTAGCTCCTAATGTAGTCGGCGAGTGCGGCGAATACAAGTAGAGTTAGGTATCGTAACGCATAGAGTAAACTAGGAAGTGTGTCTAGATGCTATAGAGTTATATAGCAAAAGATAATTAAAGAAATTCGGGAAGAAGGTTAGTATAGAGAGGCGAGGGAGGAGCAAACTAAAATAAAGACGGCAAAGGGGAATGCTAGAAGCAGGTAGTGCGAAAATCGTAAAGCAGCTTAATAGGAACTAGTAAACTAAGTTATAACGGATTTAATCCAAAGTTATAGAATCTCTACCCTAGAGAGCCCTTCGCCCCGTCGGCTATATACTAATATTTAAACGGCGACGTTAGAGTGTAGCAAGTTAAAACATCCTTCTCCCGGCTACCTAGACTGCTTCGTATCGGGTAGTAACTTAAATCATTCGCCCGCTACCTCGCTACTCTAGTAAAGTCGCCTATACGACGCTCCGCCTATACGTTCTCGGGGACTGCAAACTCTAGCATAACCCCTATAAGCTTGCCTAGTATAGAAGTAATCTTTTCCTATTTAATAACCTTTCGGAATGCGGTAGAGTTGCCGTCTTTTAGATAGTATTAAACCGTCCCGTTTTAAAGCCGCTATACTAGAATAGTAACGAAGTAGTTAGAGAGATATACTATAAGAGCCGATATAGTAGCCCTTGAAATCTCTAGAGAGATGCTCCTACTATACTACTAAAGGAGTTTGTACGGGTCGGAAAGGATAGCTTATATATATATACCGGCCGGTAGTAGATCTCGTAAGGCTCCGAACGCGAGAAAATAGCTAATAGGGTTACCGAGTACGATACGTACGGTACGGAGCGTATCGTCGCACTTCTTATATTTCTAATCGGTCTCTTTCGAGCGGAAGACGGTATTAAAGATACCCTCTACCGTCTAGACGTCGTAGCTATCTATATCCGCTATAAATTTAGTGCCGCTACTATTAATACTAACTACGAGGCGAGGACTCTACGATAAAACCGTAACAGTCTCGCACCCCTCGTTAGGATAGTATATAACGAGAGTGTAAATCGTACGCGCTATCGGAACTGCGGAGAGGGCGACGTCCTAGATATCGTAAAACTTAGGAAGTCTAGGCTCCCCGATTACCTTACGTACGGTACGGTAAGCGTCGGCTATAGCGATATCGAGCGCCTCCTACTGCCTAAATACTATCCTAATAAGGTAGTTTACAAGGTTCGAGGCGTTATTAGACGCGTATAGGTTGCTACCGCCTATAGCGTCCTTACGGCGACGCCCTAGCGATAACTATTTCGCGTAGTTAACTATAGTAGATAGAGTACAATTGTTGTCTCTCTACCTCGGTACTAGAAGCCGCTCCGTAGCTAGTATATCTCTAAATGTCTCCTTCGTATCTACTAGGCTACCGCCGGGAATGATTACGTAAGTACTCTAGTCGATTTTAGAGTTTCTCCGAGTAACGAGCTTATCGATATAATCGGCGTATTCCGAGATATATCTCGAGAGCGCATCTTTAGCGGCTATCTTAGGCGGCAGTCTTGCGTAAAGGAGCTAATATAGGTATATTAATCGCGTCCCGCTCGCGATCGGTAATTAATATACCTACGGTATCCGATAGATCTCTCGTCGTCCTATAACGCCGCGAAGGTTCCTTAGCTATATCCTACTAGTGCTTAAGATCCTGTACGTTCGAGTTAGTAGCTAATTAGACGAAGACTTTATATTAGGGCCGAAGATACCTACCCTAGGATTCTAATCCTATAAGGAGCCGTTAGTAGTTTGCCTAAGTTAATATCGAAAGTAAGAGCAACGACGATGTTAGGCGTTAGTAGTTGCGCGTAAGACTCTTCTATATAGAATCCTCGAGAGTGTTAGCGTAGTAACGTCGGTATACGTAGCTATATAAGGTTTATTAACAAACATACTAGGATTTCCGTAGGCCGGTCCTAGCGAAACTACGGGAGGACCCGTAGCGTAATAGGGATCGCACTAGCAGGTATAAGCGCTAGAGGAGTTATACTAATGCTAGCCTATACCCTTCGGATCCAATTACCGTAGCTCGTGTATATAATTCGTATCTACGGTCGTAACCCGCTAATTTTGTTACGTCGCGCCGACTTCTTCGTAGCCTATACTATCGATACGTATTATCTAAGGCCTTAATATAGCCTGCCTAATTCTTAGACTACATTGCTTTAAGGTCGTAACTTCCTATGTTTAGTTTTGAATCTAGGGTTTTCTTAATATAGCTTAGTAGCGGAAGAGGCGCTAGGAAGCTACCTAAAGGCGGAGGAGCTAACTAAAGCCTAAATATCGCTCTAAACGTAGCCGCCGTAGCTCTACGGCTACACGCCTAATACTAGCACGCTGCCGTACTATAGCGTTAACGCGTTAGTAATATCGCCTGTTCTATTATACGCTATAGGTTAGGGCAATTTCTAAGCATTCGCTACGCGCAAGGCATTTATTAGGCTAATCGAGCGTTAAGAGCTAAGCTACCTAAGCCCCGGGAACTAACCTCTCTAAATTCGGAGGCTGAAAGTAGATTAACGCATCCCGATCTATAATCCTACTATCGACTTTGATAAGTACGGGCTGCAATACCGCTATTAACTTAATATATGCCGAACTAATACGATCTAGTCTAAACTAATAGCGATTATATCGGTAACTATAAAATACAAGGACAACTAGTACGACTCCTAGCGGGTTGTACTTCCTAAAGGGTTAGTAGCTTAAAGCATTATCTTTGACTAACTAGTCCCCTATAACGCGCTATTACGCTCGTAGAGTAGATCTTTATAGAGGTAATAAACTACTAGATCTTAATAATAACTTAGTATCCTCTAATCGCCTATATTTATTTTGATACGCGTACGATATATAGCAGAACGTCTAGGCCTAAGAACTTATATAGGGCGTCTATAAGCAACTATCTGCTATATTTAGTTACAGAACCAAGTACTAAGGGCCTAGGCATCTAGATAGCCCGGACTAGACCTCTTCCTACGGTATGTATTATACTTCCTATTGCATATTGGTTTATTAGTCTAAAGTAGTAGTAGTAGGAGACTCGAGCGAGAAGTGCTAACCCTTTAATATAACTCTTAGCTATTAGCTAAAAGAGGTAACCGAGTTCTAGTAAGGGCTAGCTTTATATTAACCCCCTTAGTGCCTATATTAGTTCTATTTACTATACCCTACTAGCGCGGACCGAATCTCCTTACCTATCGCCGCTTATTAGACCGAGGTATAACGACTCCGTATAGGCGTAACCGTACGTAGCGCAATTTAATAACCGAGCATATCGAGGGTTATAGAGCTCGAAGTTACGCCCGGATATCCGAACCCTATAGAAGGTATATCGTCTTCTTGTAACTAGAGCCGACTTAGTTATATTAATAGACGTAGAGTCCGCATATACTAGGGTAGCTTCTATAATAATACCTTTCCCTCGGAGACGAGCTACGTATAGCTTTCGAGACTATCTCGCCTAGGCTTGTCGCCTTGTCCGTATAGGTAGAGACGTGCGTCTATAACGAAAGGACTAAAGTACCGCCGAGCTCGATCGTTATCTCGATACCGACGTACGGTATAGGCTAACCGCTTACGTAGACCCGTTACTACGAGTAAATACAATTAGGATCTGTATACAAATAGAAACTATAATTGTGCGGCTAAATGTATACAATTTCGCTAGACTAACTTAGCACTTGCTTTATATACGTATATACGAAGCCGCGTATAGTAACTCCGTAGTATATATATCCTTCCGACTCTTCGGTAGATACCTTGTATCCGGATATCGATATATTATACGGCTAGATCGGTAAGGCTATCGCTCTATTAAGCTCCCTAACGACCTACTTATACGAGTACTCCTCGGATCTTATATACTCTTCCTATACCCTATTCCTAGCGGTCTAATATATAGATTTGTTCTAGTAATGTAAAAAATTGACTATTCGACGGAGGTATATAGATTGTTAAACCGTAGCAGCGAACCGATAATTAACCCGCTAACTCCTTATAATATCGCAGGGTAGTAGGAAGGAGAGTATATACTCGAGAAGCTTAGCGGTATAAAGTACGGCCTGCGGCGCTAGTAGGGCGTTATAGGACATAGTGTAATAGAATAGAGCTCCCTTATTATTGGATATAGGACCCTAAAGTAGTAGTATAGTAGATAGTAAGGTTTATAAAGGATCGAGGGGAGAAACTATACGCCCCGGAAGGGCCCCGCCGGCTACTGCCGATATCTATTTTTAGATTACTCTAAAGCCTAAATAAAGTAGATGTTATAGAACTATCTTCTTTTATTTCTTCCTTTAAGGTCTCCGGTATATTAGAACCCTAATATACTAGGTATATATAGCAGTATAGTAGTAGGAAGAGGTTATATAGTGCGAGAGCTATAGCTGTTAAAACGACTCTACTAGACCTTCCGATCGCTACGGAGGTTAGGAGCGTAGTACCGATAGTACTACCGTAGGAGAACTACTATTACCGCAAGATAAACGAAGCGAAATACCTTAAACGCCTTAAGGAGCGCCTACTACTATACGCAACCCGAGTAAGTATATAGTAAGGCCTCGACAATCTAGCCCTTAGGATAGCGGAGGCTATTACGTAGGCTATCGTAGAGAGCACACTACTGCTCCGAGTAACCTTAAGATCGAAACCTAGGTTTTATAAAGAGTGCCGGGAGGCTCTTACGGCAGCGAAGAAGGCCGCAATTTAAGCAGCCGACTTTCTATACCGATTAGGGCTCCTAGCGCAGTTTATAGGGGCAAAGATATAGTTTATCGGCCCTCCTAAATAGGAAGTACGCTAGTACTACTAGAGTGCATTAATCGGATAGCCGTAGGCTAGAGCAGGTTATATAAACGTATAAAGACGCAGTACGCGATAGCTATATTACGAACCGCTCGTATATTTACTATAACGATCGAGTCCTATAACTCCTATCCTACGCCGAAAGCACTAAGCGAAACGATATACCGAATATCGTTTCCGCTACTATAATAATCTCCGCTCTATACTAAGAATATACGGAGAGAAGTCAAACCCGGCTAATTAGACGAGGCCGAGCTACCCTAAGCTAGCCTTAACGCCGAGAAGCCGAGAAGCAGAAGAGGACTCCCGCTTCCCGTAAAGCTACCGGTATACGCCCTCCTACTAAAGCAAAAGAAGGCAACGATATAGCGGCTAACGATCGGTTAAAGGAGGCTCCCGGCGAAGAGCCTACTCCGAACCCTAAGACTTATTAATCCCCGTAGGTCGTTATACCGCGAACGAGAGATATAAACGTATAACCGCACTCCTAAAGCAATACTATAGATACTACCGCTAATGATACCGTACTACCTCTAGGAGCGCCCGCCGTAGAGATACTAGCAGTCCCTCCGAGAAGAAGCCCGGATACTCGCTAAGACACTACGGAAGCTCTATAGTACGCCGAAGATGTCTAAGGGAGTCTTATTAATTATCTACTAGATAAGAACGGGCAGGATAGGCTTAAACGCCTACCTAATATCGATTAAGGTCCGTACGGACAATACCTACCGTTTATACGACGGCGAAACCGAGACGCTTACCTATATACTATACGAATGCCCGAACCTTTAACTACTCTAGAAGGAAGTCCTCGGCAGTATAGTATTATATACTATAGCGTCGCTAGTTTATAAACTTCTTACTATACCGAAGACCGCAATTTAAGCAGCCGACTTCCTATACCGTATAGGGCTCCTAGCGCAGTTTATAGGGGCAAAGATATAGTTTATCGCTCCTCCCGAAGAAGAGGAATAAGCTAGTAATACTAGCGTGTATTAATCGGACAGCCGTAGGCTAGAGCAGGTTATAAGAACGTATAAAGATATAGCACGAGACAACTATACTACGAACCGCTCCCTTATTTACAACAACGATTGAGCCCTACGATCTCTATACTATCCCGAAAACGCTATAGGAAACGATATACCGAAAGACGCTTCCGCTATTAGATAGATCTCCGCTCTCCGCTAAGAGTATACGGAGTAAACTCAAATCCGGCCAATTAGATAAGGCTAAGCTAGCCTAAGCTAGCCTCGACGCTAAGAAGCCGACAACATTATATACAGATACCGTACCTTTAAGTTCTTAACGGATTCTATATCGTACCGAAAAATGCTATAGAACGGACATTTTTTTGCAGGGGATAGTATAGTAAACGCACGAGTTTATCTATATTAGGAGGCGGCTAGAGGGGCTTAGCGGCGGACAGGATACAAAAGGAGGCTATATGCCTACCTTTCCTAAGATGCTATATACTACCTAGCACCTCCGAACGACCGAGCAAATACTACCGCGAGCGCCCGCTAACATATCTATTCTATAATTAGCACTCCTCGAGCTATAGCTACTACCGTAGGCTAAAGGCACCCGTATCTAAGAGCGCTACTTCCCGACCGCCTTTATCTTTAAGCTAGAATCTACCTACTAAGACATCTAGCGGGTATACCGTAGGGAGAGCGCCGAGGACCTTACGGTAATATTAGTTCTCGAGAGGTTCCTCGCGCGTATCTAGGAAGAGGCGACAAGGAGGTATAGAAAGGAGAGCATCTATATGCACCTACGCAACCTTAGCTTTACTATAGGGAAGCAGAAGGGACAATATAGTAGAGACGAAGACCCGTTAGAATCTAACTAGATAAAGACATTTAAGGACTTTATAAAGGCAAAGATAAAGAGACCAAATAGCAGCATACTAATAGTAAGGATAGCCCTCTTTACTAATACTACTTCAAACCTACTAGGCAGGCTAAAGGAGTATAAGCAAGACGAATAGTATGCTTAGGCTTATACGGTAGTACAGCTCCTAGGCAGATAAGGCTACAATTTAATAATATACGATTCTAACGCTAGTAACGAACGAATTAGACTAAAGCCGGCAGAGACCTTCCTACTATATATGCAATAGGTGTTCCTTAAGGCCCTAATAGAGAAACGCATAGTACGCGCCGTCTACTTCGGGGATATATACGATAACGGCAACCTAGTATATAACATTCAGCGTAAGTCCGGGACCTTCTACTTAGGCAAATGCCTTATAGACACTCTGTTTTAGATACATAGGATAGCCTACGCAAAAGACACACCCTAGGGAGACCTAGAGGACCCGAGATAGTTTAGCTTCTAGAAAATCAAAGGTATAGGTAGTTACCTTCAAAGGACTAGGAAGTAATACAGACAGTAGGCGGAGGTACAGACATTTATTTATCTACTTAATCCTATTAGTTTGAATCTACTAGGCGTTACTAGTTAGCATAAAGGAGTAAAAAGCATAAGAACATAGTCTGTATTTAGCATTGTAATAGTATTCACTTTAGGAGCGGTAGTATTAGTATATAGTTTCTATAGATAGTTAGAGCCTAGCATAGCGTTCAAATAGTAGATAGCTAGCGGCCTTAAGCCGCACTTAGATTAGCCGAGGAGCGGGCTAAAAAAGGAACTAATAATAAAGGTTTTAGAGTTAGGGTTAGGGAAACACGGTTAGCCTTATATAGCATACGTCCGGAGGCTTTTGCATCTCCTATATACCGGGCGCTATTATTATATCGAACTAAGTAGTAGTCGGATTGCGTTTAGGAGTAAGTTAGATGCGTGTCGGAAACGTAGGGGCCTCTAACTATTAGGTATATTAACTCCGTTAACGCCCGTTAGTAGTTAATCAAATCTACGTCGCTTAGCTAAATAAGCCTATTTATTTAGTCAGAATTGATCAAATAAGCCTATCTATATTATCGTATGCCTGTTTATCGAAATGGCGCAATTTAGTCTAGTTTTAGGTAATATTTAGTTATAGAAGGTATAGTTTAGTTAAAGATGCGCCTATATACTATATAATCTAGAATTTTAAGACGCCTACGAAGGCCGTAGAAGCTATACCTTGTAACCTTTATTTTGCTATAACAATATACCTAAATATAGCAATTACTACGTCTAAGGTCTAACGGACCCTTACGGCTTATAACTCCGCCGCACCTACTACTAGAGCGGCGGGTGCTCTCGCCTCCGCTTAATGTATATTACTTGCTAGCTATTACTAGCACGCTATTACTCGCTTCTATCGTCGAGTAGCGCGTCGTCCTCTGCTCTTACTATATCGCTATCCTCTAACTAGGTATCGGCCTAGTTATCCGATCCTAATCCTATCGTATCTCCTTCCTTTAGCTAGCCGTTGCCCTTGTTACCTACAAGTTCGATTAGCTTATTAGGCTAGTATTGCGACTAAGCATTTTAGTACTCCGACTAAGCTAGTTCTACCCCCGCCTTATCTCCTTTATTACCGCTATCTACTTCCTAATCGGTAGGAGGGTCGAGTAGGTTCTTAAGGCTAGTAGTAAGACCCGTATTACTATCGTCGGTAGAGGTAGACTAGAGCCGGAATATGTTAGTGTCGCGCTTACTAGCCTTAATCTTAGAGATTAGGTCCTCTACGCTCGTAGGCGCTAGGTCGTCGATAAAGAGGCGGCTAGTAGCCTTACCGCTAAATATCGGTACCTAAACGTTATTATCGAGCGCCTTTGCTACGAGTATAAGTAGAGGACTCTAGTTAGCAATAGTCGTAAGGAGAAATTAAAGGAGGTTAGTATAGATCTATATAGCCCTAGTTTACGGTTAGTAGGTATAAACAACCGTACTCTACTAAGAAACTATACTTACGCCTCCTTCTACGACACCTACGTTAGTAGCGTAAAGAGGCCGCGAAGGCCGGAGCGAGGCTAACGCGCGAGCGCGCGGGCAAGACGTACGCGACGGTCTAGGCGGGTCTAGTATATCGTAAGTCCGTTTTAGTATAGAATACCGAGGGCGTTACTATCGTCCGGTCCGTAGTTAATAGCCCGGTAGAGAGCGGTAGATACGAGCGCCGGACCTATAGTATACTAAGCTACTAGCGGGAGGTTAGGATATATTATATTTAATCTAGCGATAACCTGCTTGCGTAATATATCGTTTCGTAGGGTAGCGGTAGTAGATTCCTACTACTCGCCGAAAGCGCTAGATCCTACGAGCGACTACGCTTTCTCGTATAGGGTATATAGGTACTCCTCGAGCCTAATAACCTCGCTTATCGAAGACGCTAGGTCGCTTAGGGCTTAGACGCCGATGTTATTTAGCGCCGCTATAGCGCGCGGGGTGTCTATATACCCTTCTATAAGAGGCTTTCTAGCCTCGATATCGTACTCGCGCTTTATCTAGTATAGGGCAAAATAAGCCTCTAGGCTATATAGAGACTCGAGGATAGTCTACTAGGTAGCCTAGCTGTTTCGACCCTAGCTAAGACTATAATTGCCGGCCTAAAGCTTAACGACGGACTTGTTTACGTAGTTTAGGAGCTAACCGACTTCGCTACGATAGAGAAGTCGAGAACGTAGAGGCCGCGCTAGGACGGCGCCGACCTAGCGTAGCTTCTAGGTAGAGGTTAGCGGAGAACAACGGTATAGAAGTAGAAAGATCTCGCTTACTTCGAGCTTACGCTATTCTTCTCGCTTCTCCTCTTCTTTCTTTTCCTCTTATACCTTACGAGTAGTACGTCGCTCCTCTACTCGCTTCTTCCGGGCTTCGACGGCGCGTAATTTCGCCTACTAGGCGTCGATAGCGCGCTAGGTAGCGAGTTAGTCCTTCTCCTTTTAGTTAAGAGCCTTAGCTCGTCTCTAATAAGCCGCCTCTTACTCTTATAGGCGTTAGGATACTGCTTCGTTAGGCTCGAGCTCGTTAAAGATCCGCCGTAAGGTAAGAAGATCGGGGTACGCGCTATCCTAGGGGGCATTATCTTTATACTTATCTTGCTCCTTAGCGACGCGCTAGTGCCCGCGATAAAGGTCGGTTACTATAGCTCGTAGAGCGCGGAGGTAAAGGCTAGTACTAGACGCTTCGTAAGACTAGGCTATCTCGCGCTACGCGCGATACTAAGCGTCGAGAAGTATATAGACCTAAGGACTAAGTTAGTTAGGACCTCGAGGCGCATATTTCGAGTAGTACGTATATTAAGACTACCTATAGCGAGAGCTAGAGGATAAATCCTAAGGTCCTCGACGTACTAGGATTAGGTTATATAGTCTAGCTCCGTATCTAGACTAGTAGTACTCGGGAGCTATAGTATAACTAAACTATAAGGCAGATTGTATACGATAGGCTATATAGCGGCGTAATCGCCTTAATTAGGACTCGTACGGATAGGAGAGCACTAGCGCTCCGGGCTCTTACGCTCTATAGTTACTAGCGATATATTAGCGATAACGGTAGAGCAAGCGTAATATTCTAGTACGGCGTACCGAAGTTTAGAACTCGCAATGCGATAGCTCGATAGAGGTAGAGTAGTAGTAGATACGGTTAGGGTAATAAGGGCTTTTAGAGTCGAAGGAGAGAAGTATAGCGGGAAATAGCGACGCGCGGCCTATAACTTGTTTATTTACGCGGTATAGTAGCGCGAGACCGAGCGAACCGTCTAGAAGCGCTAGTAACGCGCCGTTCGCGACTCGTTTATTTACGCGGTATAGCAACGCGAGACCGAGCGAGCCGTCTAGGAGCGCTAGCGCTAGCTAGAGCCCCGGAGACTACGTCGGCCCGCGATTTCGCTAGGACCGTCCTAGCGAAATAACCGAGGCCGCTAGACTTAGAGACTACGGTTAGTACCTAAGCTCGACGCGATATTTCGTATAATATATTAAGTAGAGTGCGCAACTACTAGGCCTTCAGAGTAGGAATACGCTTTCCGCCTTATCGATGTCCTAGGTCGCGGGTATATTAATCGCCGATCGCGAGCGGTATATAATTAATATACCTACTATCCGAGTTCGGCCGGACGTACGACAGAGCTATTAATTGTTAATTAATTAAAGTTACGAGCGCAATATTACAAATACAATTATAGAAATATTACAATTACAATTATAGTAATAACAAAGTTATAACTTATCGGGACTAAAGACCCTACTAGCTATTAACTAAGCGATAAATTCTTAGACTTACTCGAATAAAGACATCCGGCTAAATCTAGATACTATTCGAAGTATATTTTAAAGCCTCTAGCAATCCTACCGTAGAAGACTTTATACGTAACGGATAGCATCGATATATAAGAGATATATATACGATATATAGCGCCTGTCTTTGCATTATAGAGTGATTGTAATTGAAATTACGAAGTCCGTTACCTAGGAATTACATTTACAATTACTGTAATTGTAAGTGATTCTATAATTTTAGCAATCGACAATTAATAGCTATAATATATAACGAGCCTCTAGCTATAGGACCGATGTCGTCCTAGCCTATACCTAGCGGGACCTTTTAAGCAGTCGATAATAGCGTAAATGCTTTACGGACGCTCGAGCTCTCTTATTAACCGGGTATAGAATAGCTATAGCGGATACTACTATATAGATTACTAGCGACGACTGCTCTACGACCTTAGTAGACAGGTTTTGTCTATAGTAAGCTCCGTGTATTTGCTCTATTGTCTAGTATACGTAGTACTGTTCTTCGCTAACGTAACCCCCTAGCCCTTCCTGGGACAGTTTAGTCGTCGGACAAGGCTATAGCTCTCCGCGTAGAAAATGCGTAGCTATAGTCGTATAGAATTATCTTGTTATCCTAGTTAGCGGAAGGTTCGATACCGGTTATAAACAGCGTCGTAGCATCTTATTCGAGGGCCGGAATTATTTATTCGTCGTCCGCTAATATATCTCCGTCCTCGGCTCGCGATATTCTAATCTTATCTATATAACTAGTACCTGCCGGGTCCTTATCGATGCTATCTATAGCGTTATTAATGCCCTCGGCTAGAATTGCTAGGTCGTATTTCTCCTACGCGAGATCCTCCTCCTCCTCGGATTAATTATCTTCTATCTTCTCGTCCTCGCCCGCCTATAAACGAAGCTTCGAGAGCGGATCGGGTAAGAGAGATAGCTTATTACTCGCTCGAGTCTATAGTTAAAACATAGACACCTCCGTCTTTCTAGACGTAACCTTAGAGTAAAGATCGGTAGCGTCGATCGGCGCGAGTAAGTCGATATATAGTATGTTAATACGCTTGTTACTTAGTATCGGCTCCTATACGTTCTTTGCAAGTATATTAGACGCGATACGTAGGGCCGGGTCTTGCCTACTAGCGTCTAATAATAGATAGGCGAGTAGGCTTATATCGATCTTTATAGTTCTATAGTAACATTAGCGGTTGTTAATAGAATATTTGTATAGCGAGATTTGACGTACGCATCTATCTAGGGTATATATAGGAGCAACGCTAGGAGACCCCGGAGGCTAGCCTACGGAAATCTTCTTAACCTATGCCCCTACTAACCTCGGCAGTCGAAGCGGCGCTAGAACTTTAGGAAACCGGTGTCGTACGGTTCTAAAAGGTTGTTACCTTAACCCTCGGCGTAATAGATCGTACGGTAGAAGGTAGCGGGGAGGAGAGTAGCTAGGGCGGTAGTCGAAAGGTCCGGTAGACCTAGGTTAAGACGTTTTAGGCTCGACGCTACCCGTATATAAACGGATAGTAAGGCTAGGTCGAGCATTGTCTTGTCCTATTGCTCGCCTAGATTATAGAGGCTTTGTAGAGACTTAGCTATTTCGTACGGCGTCTTTTCTAGTCTATCCTTAAGCCTTATAGCCTCGCTTATTAAGCTAGCTAGATCCGAGAGTATCTATATACCTAGGTAATCGAATACTTGTCTTATCTTATAAGAATCGATAGGTAGGTTCTCTTCCCGGGATTTAACGCTAAGGTTATAGCGCTAAATGCCTTCGAGCAGTTTATAGGATACCTCGGCCGAATTAAGCCCCTCTATTAAGGACTAAAAACCGACTTTCGCGTACTTACCCTAACGAAGGCTAGACTCGGTCTCGGTTATTATAGCGACGTTGCGGTTAATAGCGATTAGGATTCTCTCGAGATTTAGCGGCTATAGT
Organism: Pseudocercospora fijiensis CIRAD86; assembly: GCF_000340215.1. Taxonomy (NCBI): domain Eukaryota; kingdom Fungi; phylum Ascomycota; class Dothideomycetes; order Mycosphaerellales; family Mycosphaerellaceae; genus Pseudocercospora; species Pseudocercospora fijiensis. Next base: position 163,936 of record NW_006921532.1, read on the forward strand.
AGGTTCTTATAGAGCGGTCGCGCGAGGGCGACGCCGGTACGTTAGGCTTCCTAAAGATATATTAGAAGGCGAAATATATAGGGAAGGTTAGTAGTGCTATACCTCGAGTTAACGCTTCGCAGCTTCCTCCTTCTACCGCTTCCGCTCGATAGTCCTCTCCTATTGCTTTTGCCGCTACTCGGCCTTTCTAAGTCGCTCTACCTCCTTCTTAAGATCTCCCTACTACTTCGCCTATTCTAAAGCCTTCTCTCGGAGGGCCTTATTACGAGCTAGTATAGACGCCTCCCGCTCTCGAAGACGCCGTAGCTCTTCTATATCCGCAGTTTCGCCGTTTTCCTAATTAGATCCTTGCGGCGCCGGTATATAATTAGAAGTACTAGGCACGGGGCGGTAGACTACGCTAGGAGACGACGCGCTCTTCCTATAGTAGGTATAATACACCGCCTAAGCTATAGCTAACAACGTAGTAGTAGGGAGAGTTGTACTACTAACGCCGTATACCTAGGAAAACGTATATTGCTCGTATGCCTATCGCTATAACTATATAAAGACCTATAGCTTAGTTAGCGCTACGAATTAAGCCTAAGGGGTCGAGAGGGTATGCCTCTACTAAGCCTAGCTAGCGAGCAGATTCGGGGTATCTACACTCCGACAAGTTCTACTAGATAGTCGCTTAATGCTGTTCTATATCCGGGCGGGCAACCGCTAGCAAGGATAGTAGTAGGCCGCCTCCTATAAGGTAGTAGTAGTCTATAGGGTATAGCGTAGACTCCTTAAGCTAGTCGCCGTCGTTATCTATATCGCCTAGGTTAGGATCGTAATATAGTAGTAGCAGAGTGCCCGCTAAGTCCTACGTCTTCTATATACTAGATGTTAGCCGATATAACTTAGTAATAGATAAGGAGTTAAAGACGTACTATAACGGGTAGTTTGCTAGCTAGGGTAGAGCGTAGTATAGGCGAGGAACAATCGTCGTAGCTAAGTCTCGAGATAGGAGGAAAGCGGCGTTACGTCGAGTTAGTATAGGTCTTAGTTGTTAACTCGTTAATAGAGTAATATAGGGATGCGCGTACGGACGATCGCGCGCGTCGAGCCGAATCTAGGATTATACGTAGAGTATAATCTAGGCTACGCTACTATAAAAGGGCCCGTAGTATCCGGATCTAGTACACTTTAGATAATAACGGTACGTAGGAGCAGAAATAGGCGAGGAACACTTAGAGAGGTACTAACGGTAGTAGGCGATCGATAGCACCGCGTATCTAGTATAAGGTCGGCCGAGTAGTACTAAGGCTTCGGTAGAGATAAATAAGCAAAACTTCTATACAAGACTTCCGCCCGAGATTCGAAACTAGATATATTATCTCGTACTACGCGAAGCGAGCCCTATTAGACTATCGCGATAAGGGAGAGTAGGCGTACCTAGACTTCTCTAAGTTTCTAGAGATATCCGACGCGAGACGCTCGGGCTGTACTATATAATAAACCGATTCGAAGTAACGGTCGACGGTAGTAATGCTAAGCAATATAGCCGGTAGATCTATATAATAGCTAGCTATCTAAACGATATTCGTTTTACCGCCCTAAGCGTCTATTTCCGCTTCGACGAGCTCCTATCTATATACGAATTTACGGCGGCGATTACGCCTATTATATAGCGCTCTCTAGGCATATTCGGCGACAGTCTACGTATTACCGAGAACGGAATTACGCGGCCGGTAATCGGGCGCCTAGCCTTAGACCCTATAGACTGCACTTTTACTATACGCTATATTGTAAATAAAGAGCTAGCGGAAGTACATTCTCTATTAATAACGCTCTAGCGACGGGCCGAGCGCCTAAATTAGACGGCAAAGGACACATTAGAGATTACGCACTATTTGTTGTTATTTAGACTCGGGCTACTAGAGTTTCCTACGCGCTCTCGGCGGAGGAAGGAGGTCTAGGCAATAGGTTTCCGAGTACGGTTAGGTCTACGGAAATAGTAAGACTCGAGTCGTACGGCGAGGAATAGGCGGCGATAGGGCACTAGCAATATAGATATCGACTTGCTATATAGTAGTAGTAGCGAGGGAATACGGTATAACGATTAGATATTAATAGGAGGAGAATGCGTAGTACGAGGAGAGTACGGACCGTAATCGAGTAAAGTCTATATTTAGTGTTAGGCTAACACTAGTGTAGTATAGACGTTATTAACGGGCAGATGTCTCCCTAGTACGCTCGTAGAAGCCCTCGATATACGCAACCGTAAATACGGTTAACCTACGCTTAAGCCTATATAGAGCGGGCAAAGACTGTAACTAAATCTAGCGCTTAAGGCTTAAAGACGACAGCTCCGCCCTCTAAGTTACCGTTGTCCTCGGGCTCTTGCTTTACGGAATAATTCGCGCTAGTAGGGTAACCTCTATCGGCGGTCTAGGTGTTAGCGCCGTAAGTAGTCTCGCTATTTCTAGTTAGCGGAGTAGCACTATAATAGATATAGTATACGTACGAATCGGACGAGGCGAACTAAATTGTAACTACTACTTCTTACGTATTATAGGAATCGATATATTCGAGGTATCCTCGCGCGGTCTTAAGGTTAGGACAATATAGGACCCGAATCTTGCCGTAGGCAGCGTACTATTAAGCTAAGGCGTCGACCTGCTCCGCTATTAAGGCTTGAGCTCTTTTATCCGAGTATAGTACTAAATAGAGGGTGTCTCTATATATCGGGCACTCGGACTTCTTATACCCGGGTATCTAGATACATTAGTATCGTATCTGTGCTAGCGGCTAGAATACACGCTTATATACCTTATACGACGATGCCGAGGCGTAGGGAGGGGATAGGATAGTAATTGTAATGTCTCGCTAGAGGTAGCGAATATCGAAAGTAGAAAGGTAGACCCTTCGACTCGCGGGATGCAGTATATAGGGCATCTTAGCGTAATATAGTCTTAAAAGTACGCGTAACTATACTAAAGTCTACCTATAGCTAGTAAATATTAAATCCGATTTAATTTAGATTTAGATTTACTATTGAATATAAATCAAAACCCTAAGCGAGGCTACCGGATAGTATAGCTACGCCGAGAGATTATAGGATAAGAGGTAGTAGCAACTAGGCGTCGTACGAGAGATTATTCGTATAAGAGGTATACCTAGCGCTCCTCGTTCTACTACTTGCACTCTAGCGCAGCGCTTTATATCGTCTAGGTATAACCCTAATATAGCTACGATAAGCATTGTCGCACTCTAATATCTATAAGCAAGTCCTATATAACCTTAGGCGAGTCCTTAGCTAGGGCCGATTGGCCTAACGGATAAGAGTATTCCCCGAGGGAGCTCTCCTTTATTACGGCGAAGCAGGCGTAGAATTTGCGTCGCTTACCCCTTCCGGCGGTTTCGACGAGTAGTACTCGAGGAGTAAGTAGTCTTAGGGGACTTCGACGCCTAACGGTTTAGCTTAGACGATAGCGGGCTAGGAGACTCGTGCTTGCGCTTTTTATCGGCCGTGCCTACCGACTCGACTATAGCAAGCCGACGAGGTTTTCCGAGCTCCTCTACGTAGCTGCTAGTGTCCTTCTTACCCTAACTACTAGTAGGAGGCCCGTCTCCTTTTAGAAGCTCTATAGATGCCTTAGCTTCTACTAAGAACCGGCTTAAGCCGCTAAAAGAAGCTATAGTCTAATTAGAGACGGTAGGAGGCCCCTTTAGCGACGTCGTTAGCTTAGTCTTACTAGGCGAGGGTTTAGGCTTAAGGCTCTCTAGCTACGCCTTCTTTAGTATATCGGAACTACCTACCTACTTCTTACTACCGCCGACAGTCGACGATGCTAGTAGCTAGATAGGTATAGGCTCGATCTCTAGGTTACTACGTATATGCTTCTTGCTAGGTATCAAATCTAGTATAAAGACCTCGCCGATAATACCTCCTTAGGCTTAGGTTCCGGGGTTCTAGGCATAGAATAATTTCGGGTTATCCGAGGGCACTAAATATTTATTAAGTCCTAAAGTAGGCGCCCGCTTATACGACTACGGCGGCGTCTTATCGATCTTAGCTATCTAGAGGAGGTTGGCTATCTTGCTCTCGAATAGCGTATAAACCCGGTCGGTAGGCGAAGACGAGTCGATAGTCGCGTTCGCCCCTTATAGCTTCTTAATCGGCGTCTTAACCTCTTTGTTAGCCTTATTGTCGCGGACAAGAATCTTAGTCCCTTTAGTTTGCGAAGTTCGGCTACGTCCGGCTTCCGGGCTAGCCTCTCCGCGGCTACGTTCTATACGGCCGTAATAATTAGTAAGGTTTGCTTACCTATCGAGGATCGGTTAGCTTACTCGTATACTACGCCGTCGGCGGCAGATCTTTTCTAGGGCTTTCTAGCGCCTGTCCCTTCTAGAAGTATATTAGTAAGTAGTCGATATAGCCTAAGTAACTAACGACGCTAACCTCGAGACGCCGGGCCTCCTCGCTCTTCTAAGACCGTATTAGTAAGTGTCCGATCCCGCTTAGTTTGCTAACTAGTACTAACCTTAGGCTTTATCTCGCCGGCGCCCGCCTTAGGACTAGGACTATATAACTCGGGTATTAAATCGACGTAATAGTTAAGTGCCGTAGACCTAGTATTATAGAGGGTAGAGAGGCAGGGCAGGCAGAGCGCGGAAGAATAGAGGTCTATAGCGAAGTAGGGTCCCGCTTATGTTTGTTTTTAAAACAAAGACTCGAGGAATACGGCCGACGCGCGAAAGCGAATCTCTACCGGTTTCTATAGCAGCGAGCTAGGCCCTACTACGTACCGGGTACGGTTCTAATAGCTACCTAGGCACCGTACCGCGACTAGTAACGTAACAACTATAGACTACTATAGTAGAAAATAGCCTCGAAAGACGCGGCATCGCTATACTACTAGTTAGAGGAGGAACTGCGGGATGCGGTATTTATATATCGTATTATCGTTACTACCGCTACGACTAACTACGATATAGTTAGCGAAAGACCCGAAAGTAAAAGAAGTAGTAGATCGGAAATTGAAAAGTCTCTATAGAGATAAGGGCGAAGCGACTAATACCGAGAGTAAGACATATAGCTAGCACTCTATAGTATAGGCGCTAATAATTAGGTAGAAACGAAGAAAGGCGGCTAAGTTTATATATAGCTAAGCCCGAAGAAGATCCTTACCTAAGGTTCGTAGGTTGTTTACCCTAGCGTAGCGATTAAGGCTAATACTAGTATAGAGTAGCGGGATAAGGTTTAGGAGATGCTTGTAACCGGTATAGCAATAGAGTTAGTACCGCACTTAAAGCGCAAGTATAGGGAAGACGAAGACGGCGGAATGTCCGGCTCGCCTAATACTCCGAAACGCGTTCGAAGCACTCGCGTAGTAGAGGACGACACTACGAAGAAGTTTAAGCTTCCGAGGAGGAATAGGACCTAACCGAGAAGCAGTAGATATAGCAAATAGACTTATTAGTAAAGGAGTTAAATATAGGCGGTATAGCTCGGACGTAAGCGGAGGAACCCTAATCCTTAGGCTATACGCCTACTAGTACGTAAAGAGACAGAATACGATACCGTACGGACTTGTCGTATTATTCCTATCTCTTTAGCCTATAGAAGTCCTAAAAAATGCTAAGACCGACCGGCTATATTTTCGCTAGGACCGTCCTAGCGAAATCTATACAACCTTTATTCGAGAGCGCCCTATAGTAGCATTCTTAAGCCTCTACGACTAGTAGTAAGAGAGTAGAGCAGAGGCCGGTCGTTATATACCGTAACTATAGCGCACTAGTTCGATAGAACTTACGGTCGCGGAAATAGTAGCGGGTATATTAATCGCGTCCCGCTCGCGATCGGTAATTAATATACCTACTATTCGTATTCGGCCGGACGTACGGCGAGCCTCGAGCTATAGGCCCGATATCGTCCTAGTCTAGGTCTAGCGGGACATTTTTAGCGATTAATAATAGCGTAAAGGCGGGCCGGGGCGGCATTAGCAAACTAGACTACGCTTTCTAGTATAGTAAGTTATTAACTGTTAGGAATCCTAAGTGCTACTCGACATTTGCTCTCTTATCGCCTTTATTAAAGAAAGATAATAGGGAAGAGGGGGTAATTTTAGTTAGAGATAGTATAGTTAGACAATACTTTATATATATATAAATTGATCCTAGCTATAATATAGTCGAAGCTTAATATACCTATAGGTATATTTCGACTACTTTAGTATCTACGTCCGTATAACGATAGGAACTTGTTAGTAGAATGTAAGTATATCGATAATAGCTAGATCGAAGTTCCGGGAAGTATAGAGATATATAGAGCGACGTTAATATGTTCTTATTAGCCGGGATAGCATTATATACAAACTAATATAATATAGAGGAGGACTAACCGACCGTCGCAGGCGTAAAAACTATAGGCAGCGGCGCTACGATTTCTTATAGGCTACCGAGCAACTATATCCTACCCTAGGGACGAAGATTACGCTATCTGCGTTTTCGTAGGCGTCTGCGGCTTTTGCCTCTTTATTAAACGCATCCTCGAACTCCGTTGCTATCTCCTCTTAGATATAACTAGTCGCCCTTATATACAAGCCCCGACCGATAAACTAATGTCTAGCTAGTTCTAGAATAGCTATAACTACTCGCCTATAATATACGCCGTCGAAGTTATAATAGCGATAGTCCTCCTACCCTTACGCGTATCGAGGGAACTACGAGCGGATAGGTCGCGGCATCCTAAGCTTAATACTTTTAACTATCTTAATATTCGCGAGGTATACGGCGGAACACTATAGCGGAGGCTATCCGTCGTCGTTAAACCCTAGGAACTTAAGGAAGTCGACGTAGGAAAGTTCGACAATTACGGCGACGGGATCTAGGCTAGGCGGTACGAGAGTAGTAAAGGCATTAATATTACCGAGTAAAGCTAGGTAGATAGGTTCGACCCTATGTAATATATTATTACGTAGGTAAATTTAGCTAACCGCGGGGCAAGGCCGACTAACCTAGGAGCATCGAGAAGCGTAGTATTGTCGGGCGTAGTATCGTCGCCTCGGGAGGAAAGTAGAGCTAGTTTACTACGTACTCTCGACAATGTCTAGAGGAGTAGGCGAATATAGTATAAGTAGTTGTTCTCTGCTAGCATATTAGACTTTTATAGTAGCAAGGGAAGTATAATTATTACCTGTAGTATAATAACAGCTAGGTCGTACGATAGTAGTCTCTAGCCCGAGTACCGATAGGGCTAGTAGGAACGGCGATATACTAGAATAAACAAGTGCTATGTTTCTAAGCGCCGCTAGAATGCTTAATATATATAATAGCAAGTAGCTAAGGAAGGACGAGGGAGAAGTCGCAAGGGCGCGTAGACGCGTTAATATTTACGTTAGGGCTTAGCGATACGGGAGTTCCCGCCTTTCGCTAGGACCGTCCTACGGAAATACCTGCCTCCTATATATTCTTTTCTTTATAACGCAGATCGCAACGGCATACTAGGCGTAGTTAAGTGCTATATATACATCCTAATTCGAGGGCCCGGGAGGCTAATTCCGTATATCGATATACCTACCCGCTTCGTAAGGATAGGACGGCTACTACTACGTAGTATTATTAGCGTAGTCTTACTATATACGAAAGCTTTGTATGTCCTCTATATCGCGTATAAAGTAGTATAAAGACATCGTAACGTGTATGTAAGGGAAGGGACGATAGTCTCTAGACGTACTCCTTAACACTTCCGCTAAGCTATTTAGGAGCTATAAAAAGCAAACGTCCCGGTTCTCCCGATTTGTATAAACAAGTAAGGATACATCTCTTCTCTAGTACGAGTCTATAAAGAGACAGAATAAGATACCGTACGGACTTGTCGTATTATTCCTGTCTCTTTAGCCTATAGAAGTCCTAGAAAATGCTAAGACCGACTAGCTATGTTTTCGCTAGGACCGTCCTAGCGAAATCTATACAACCTTTGTTCGAGAGCGCCCTATAGCAGTATTCTTAAGCCTCTACGACTAGTAGTAAGAGAGTAGAGCAGAGGCCGGTCGTTATACACCGTAACTATAGCGTACTAGTTCGATAGAACTTACGGTCGCGGAAATAGTAGCGGGTATATTAATCGCGTCCCGCTCGCGATCGGTAATTAATATACCTACTATTCGTATTCGGCCGGACGTACGGCGAGCCTCGAGCTATAGGCCCGATATCGTCCTAGTCTAGGTCTAGCGGGACATTTTTAGCGATTAATAATAGCGTAAACGCTTTGCGGACACTATAGATCTAACATTAACGGCGCCTAGAAAGGTTATAGCGGTTACTACTACGCGGACGACTAGCTACGACTGCTCTACGACCTTAGTAGCCGATATCTAGTATAGTCTCCGTCTGCTTACCCTAACATCTAGAATATATAATACTGTTCTTCGCTAATATACTATATTAGCCCTTCTAGGATAGTTCTACTATTAGACAAGGATAGAGCTCTCTGCGTAGAAAGTTTGTCTAAGAGGTACTATCGAATAATAGTGTTATTCTAATTAACTAATACTTCTAGACTAAGCTACTAAGGCACCTTCTACTAGCTCCCTCTATACGATAAGTGTCGGCGACTAACCTACCTTATCTATTATTCTCTACTAGCGAGTGGATCCCTCCTCCTCTTAGTCCTTAAACTATCTTAGAAACGAAGGGTTTATTTTACGCTATGCTCGCTAGTTATAATCTATAGTACTACTATCGTTTAGCGCGGACTCCCCTCTTCTTACGATATGCCTTCGAACCGTTCTAGGTGTCTGCCTTTGCCGTATAGCTTGCTTTCGCGCTGTCTATAACCTTTTCCCCTAGGTTATAGTTAAAGGACTATATACCGGTATCCCTAGAAGTTGTCGTCGCCTTTAATACCTTGCCCTAAAGCTAGCCTCTTCCTTCCTAGCCCTTATACCCTAAGAGCCGAGCGTAAGGACGATAGAGACCGTAGACCTAAATTCGACCGTATATCCTATCGCCGCTTAAGCTCTACGGCATCTTTCGCGGTAACTTTAGCCTATCTTTTAGCCTTAGCTTTATACAGCTCGTCGTTCTAAGCTTTTGTAATAATCTTAGGATCCTATAGTAGTACCTCCTCCGTCCTCCTCGAGATACCTATAGAGTATATCGGTAAGTTAAACCCTCGGCTACTACCTCGCTACTATATAACAACTAACACTTTCTATAGAGGAAGGATAGCGAAATCGTATAGAACTCTAAGACTATCGGAGATAGCGTTCGTATAAGTTAGTATTCTATATATAGGAAGTGTCGCGAGTACCTACAATTCGCGTAGACCCGTTAATTTCCTAATCCTACTACGTATAAAAGACTAGTAATAGAATGTTGCAGAGTCCCTAGTAAGGACTAAGCGGATGCGCTTAAACTTGCAAATAAGGTAAGGCGCGTATAGGATTACCTAGGATATAAAGCGCTTAAACGCGGATATATATATAATCTAGAGGTTGGTAGTAACCGCTATTTCGGATGCTTTATTATAGATTTGTCGATAGCTAGCTAGGAGTGTAAACTATAGCGGATCGTTAACCGATTATACGTAGTAGTCGACCTATAGCTCTAGGAAAGCGGCGTCGGTAAATACGCTCGTAGAGGCGACAGGTACCGGAGTCGGAAGGCTATAATAGCAAGTGTTCCTAATCGGTTGTCCCGGCCTAGAGTCGCGCTATAGATAAACATCCCGTCTACCTAGTACTTCTTCGTATATACGTAGTCGCAGCTCCGGTAGCAATCGTTCGAAAAAGCAGGCCTAAGCATTTTAACGCTATATACGGTTGTTACGATAAGCTACTAAGGAGCTGCAATGCTCTTAACGCTAGCGCGTACGCTATTCGCCGCTAGGTACTATACTCTAAGCCCTCGATAGCCCCCGAGTTAGTCGTACTCGATATAGCGCTCGACGTATACTAGATAAAGGAGCTAGTATTAGGAATATAATAGCGATAGTTAGATAGGGAGAGGTATGCGAGGTCGGGGGCGGGAGGTAACCTAATTATAGCGATATTAGTGCGGCGGAGTCGCTATAGAAGACTTTATAAGGGCCTAGATACTAGGAAGCTAGACCGGTATTGCTCGGGACGACGCGAAAGGTAGCGTTATTTATTAATTAGCTAGGCGCGTCGTAGAAGATCGGGAAATCGAGACACCGACTTCCGCGGAGATAGTTACGTAAGACGAACGCGGGCGGCGGATTAATAGGAGTAGGGACCCGTACAATGTTTAATATAACTCCTATATCGAGAACCTTATAGGGCTGTAATCGTACCCCTCTCTTTATAAAGACACTCTACTAACCTAATATCTTTACGAATCTTAGTCTAGCTAAGATATAGCGATACATATACTAGTAGTCGTACGGAGCCGGCTCGAGATAGAATACGACTCGAGTATAGTAGCGGAGGCTTTAGGTTAGATCTTATCGACTATCGACTAGTATAAAAGGCTAGAGCCGCAATCTACTCGCGAATGTTATAACTAACGCGTAGCTATAGTAGTGCAATCCTTATCCCTAATAAAACTTTTAAACTAGTTAGCAATTAGTGTATAGTGCAAGTTAAACGATACGATAGTATTGTAGCGCACGAATATCGGGGGGCTAAGATATAGCAACGTGTTCTATAGGCTATTGCCTATAGTATAGCCGCGATTGCCTACTGCAACTCTCTATTAACTGCTCGTATAGAGTCGGCTCGGGACGTAGAGAGGAGAATCTTCTTATACTAGATACTATCTAACCTAAATGCGACCGATCTATACTAGGGGATAAGCAGGAGTAGAAGGCCTAGATATTAATATAGCGAGCTAACGTAATTTAGTAGGAGCTCGAGGAGTTAGTCCTCCCGGAGACTATCCGCTTACTAGTAGAGAACGCGGGCGACGACTATTATCGGTCTCTTAAGAGGTGCCTATAGAGCTTGAAGTTAATTCGACGAGTATAAAGGCTCTACTCGGATATCGCAACCCGTACGATACTAAAGGTCAACGTTAATGCCGTTCTTGCTATACGCGATTAAGACCCTCCTATCTATCCGGTTATTGTTACTTATCTGTTCTATACGATCCGTGCCGCCGAGCCTATCTAGGAAGTTCTTAAAGCCGGTAGATAGAATTTTGCGTAAGAACTAGATTTAGCCCGACGCCTAATTCCGGTAGCTATAGTATATATCGGTAATATACGGAATGATTATTAAAGATATAACCCTAACACTTCTATAGCTCTAAGCGAACGAGACCGGAGCGTTACGACAATTTCTAGCGGCTAATAGATGTTATAAACCGCGGTCGTTAGATAGATTGTCGGTTATAGTAGTAGGTAATTAAGACAAAATCGTCGTAGAGAGGGACGGTAAAGTAATAGAGGCCGTTATCTATCCCCGGCTTCGTCTGTAGGGCTGCGCTACTAGGTCTTCTACGCTCGCACCTAGAACCGTACGTACGGTACCGTATAGATAACAAATAGTACCTATATAACCTGCTACTAAGACAGGCTTGCGCGAAGGACAATAGCTCGGTAGGGCAGAGGCAACGTTCTACTAACAATGCGAGATATATAAGCTTCTAGTAATGAATTGTAGCCGTAGAAAATAGTAGAGGTTATCGCGATAAGTATGCCGAGATCTAATATACTATTCTCTAGGACGATGTCTATCTACGTCTATATACGGGGCCTATATCTAGTTATAGTAAGCTACGCGACGCCTGTAATATATCTAACTTCCGCTATACGACCGCGGTAATAACTACTATATACTACGTAGAGCAGGAGTTGCTACTAGACGGCGGCGCCTAACTATTTCCTCTATAGGTAGCTAAAATATATAGTTAAAGTACTAATCGGATACTAGTAGCCGCTAAGGGAGCTTGCAAGGTAGGGAGTTAAGTATCGTTTTAGGCGGCTAGTGCTGCGGCACTACTAAAATAGAGGCGTTATCGAGTCCTAAATTACTCTAAGGGCTAGTATCGTCGGTATATCCGATATCGATCGACCTAGTTATTAGGCGTAGGAGCACTTCTATCTACGACTTCGAAGAACTATACGGGGAAAGAATCTGGTTCGGTTTAGTAGGGCTAGTAGCTAGAGATCTTGTTATATATATCAATTTCCCTATAAACACCTCGCAATTTCTACGGATATCGAAGTCCTATTCTATCCTATCCCGATATAATAGGCTATCAAAGTTAATCTAGATCCGAGGGCTACCTTATTGCCCGACGATCCGATTAAAATAGGTCGTTAGGGTATACGTAGTAGGAACAGCGAGCTTAGTACTAACTATAACTATACTATCCGGCTCGGCGTCGCTATCCTCGGCTTCTACCTACGTAATAGCTTTACCGTCTATTAAGAGCTAGTCCTAGTACATAGCGATGCGCGGTCTAGCTACTCCTTTAGTAAGCGCCCTACTATGCCTAGAATAGGCGCTACAACTATTACAAGCCGGAAGTGTTAAAATATTGCGAAATTTGCTAGCTAAGACCGGCGTAGAGACCCCGTACTTACTATAAATACTATAGTCGACGCAGCTATACAGTTTGATTACCGGTAGCTACTCGCTATTGCTTAACTTTTAAAGTAGTATAGTCGTAAGTAAGTTAGGTAGACTCGTATATATATCGAGTATATCGATGTTTTACGAATAGAGGCGTAGCAGTCTGCCTTCGCCCGCGAGCTCGTTTACCTAGTAGTAGAAGACCGTAGGCGTCGCGTAATCGGATTTCGTACGGATGTCTTCGATAATATCGAGAAACTCCTAGGTCCTCGTAATAGATAAGAAGACGCTAGAGTTAAACAGGTCGCGCCTACCGCTAGTATAGTAACCGCTAGTTAAACGATAAGCGGGTACTATAGCATATGTTAGCGGCGTTTTGCGTTAATATACTAGCTATATATATCCTGCTACGGTCGAGATGCCCGCCCTAGCAATAACGATAATCTTTCGATAGTAGCGTATTGTATCTATAAGAGTCTGAATATTGCGACTAGCCCTAGGATTAGCCCTATAAACCTTAGGTAGGTCGATAGCAAGAGTATTTACAGTTGCTAGCATATCGTCGATATAAGTTTTGTTTCGCAATCGAGGCTTAGCCGCCGCGAAACGTAGACTATAAACACGGACGCTACCGTATTGCTATAGAAACCGTTACTCGGCCGACTAGTTAAATTTTAGTCGCTACGAAATATCTATACGAGGTTAGATAATAAATAGAATAGGTACGTAGTAACGTTACTCCTAGGGTAGTTAGCGGGGCTATAAGCGTAGTATAGTGTTTAATATATTAAGGGAGATTCGAAGGCTATATCCTAGGAGCCTCCGCTAAAGGGGTATTCCTATACCCCGATCGCCCCTCCGAGTGTCCCCCGAGTATAGACAGCACCCTATAGCCGTAGTATAATACATATACAATCGATCGAATTACCCGGTTAAAGACTAATAGCCGAAGCCTAAAGAAATTAGCCGATAGGGATGTCTAGCTATAATACCCTAGTCTAATAGTTGCCTATACTCCGTAATACACTCCCTAATCCTACTCCTAGATTAGCGCCTGTAATTAGCAAACAACATCCGATACGAGTATCCTAGTAACGTTCGGACAAGGACAAGGTTATACTAAGCTCGAGTACTTTTACTAAATATCGGGCTATAAGAACCTCCTAAATCCGCATGCCGTAGCTAGACTATAACGATTTCGACTTTGCTAGAGGTAACCCTTAAGGTCGAAGCTTGTCCGGTTCTTATCCCTAATAGTAATAGCTAGGCCTATAATCTTATACTTACCTCGCGAGTTATATAGATCTGCTACTACGCAACTAGTTTTATTAAGAGAGGGCCCTATAGAACTATATCGCTTAGTAAGAGCCTTCGAACGTAACTTAGGATATAAGAGGGATAGGAGCTTCGACAAATGTACGACAACGATAAGAAAAACGGTAGACGAGGGGACGAAAGTAGGGGGAAGAGATGCGGCTAAAGCTTACGCCGTTGCGATTAGCTGCCCCTCTAGTAGAGATAAGGTCTAGTCGTAGCGTCGCAGAGCGAAAAGATTACGGTTAGGAGTAAAAGACCCGGTTCTAGTAGCAATACTAATCGGTACCGCTATAGATTCTTAATAGAGATAGTATAGCTATACGGCTAAGACGAAGTCTTTTTTATCTACCGATATCTTCTTCGTAAGCGATGTCTAGCTCTAGAGTAGCAGCTATCGAATAGATATACGGGGCTCGATCTAGGAGACGTCGATAATAATACTCTCTATATATATATCGTAGCAATATACGAGAATACTATCGATACGGAGTTTCTCTAAGGGATTAAGCCCGACCGCCCTCTCGATAATACCTACTAAAGCATTTAGCTCCGGTATAACTTCCTAGCTAAGCTATATATATTCGGCTATAGAATCGAGGATAGGCGCTTCTACGACCTCGTACTTAACACTTAGACGAGGCGAATAGACACCGTAGACGACTAAGGAATGCTAGCGTTCCCCGATATAGAGGCTATTAATTTGCTTTACGAAGGTATATCTTCTAGCGCACTAGCACGCACGATGCTAAGTTATGTTTAGGTAGCTAACGCGGAACTATATTAGCTACTATAGGACGATATAGAAAAGCTATATAAGGAATTCCTCTATAGTATTATAGCAAGAATTATTAGTCTTCGTCCGAAGCCTAACGCCCCTTTTAAGAGCGTCTATTCCTAGCGGGCGGAGTAGCACTAGCAGACTAAGTCTCTATAGGTGACTCTTATATATACTATATATAGAGTTAGATTAGGCCCGGCATAGGAGTAGTAGATATATATTGCGTAACGCTCTAATATAGCGCGATTGTAGAGGCTACGAAACAGGGTATTATTTGCAATGCTAGTTTCTATCTCCTTAATGCGGCTATACAAATGCTAACGGGACTCGGGCTTAAGTATATCCTTAAGAAGCGTTAACTAGGTAGGTAGGCGAAGTCGTATATACGTAATTCTAATTAATCCCGCCGGGACTAGTCTAATTAGGCGCTAGTATCGGAATTATAGCTTTGCTAATAAAGTCTGCTTAGCGACTGCATTTACATATATAGACTAGACCGTCCCGGGAAGTTCCTTCTAATCTCTATATATAAGGGGAGGCTAGTACCTAGAGCGATAGATCTTATAGCAAGCAGTGTAGTCTACAATTAATCTACTTAATCTAGACCCCCCTAAATTGAAATGGATTGCTAGAACCCCTAGATTAGATTGGATTAGATTGCTTAATTAGCAAGAATAAGCTAAATTGAATTGGATTGAAATGCTAAGCCTACCTAATTTAGCCCTTTAGCCCTAAGATTGAATTAGATTACTTTAAAAAGGGCTAGATTGAATTAGACTACTTTAGAAAGGGGCCGGATTGATTTGAATTAGATTGCTTAGTTAGTAGGAATAAGCTAGATTAGATTGGATTGAATTGCTAAGCTAATCTAGATTGCAATCCCGGATTGATTATAGACTACCCTAATAGCAAGGCTAGGGTTTATAAGATTAACCTTATTTCCGACCCTACCGATATATATAACGAGGATCTTTGCTAATATCGCTATAGACAAAGTGCCGGGTATATGAATTCGAGCCGAGAAACAGGTTTATTCGCTAGGAGTAGTTTAGTCTTAAGCGAGAAGAGACTACGGCTATAGAGGAATAGATTCTTTATAGACGGCCCTAGGATACCTAGTACTACGAACAAACAATCGGACTAGTAGCTAGACTATTAGACGAAAGGTATCCCTACGCCGCCGGCGAGAGGCTTATAAACACGAGCCTATATGCAATACGTTAACACGTAGGTAACTATAGCTAACCGCAGGATTAGGCCGACTTACCTAGGACTATCGAAAAGCGTAGTATCGTCGCGTCGGGAGGAAACTAGAGCTAGTTTACTACGTGCTCTCCGAGGAGTAGGCGAATATAGTGCAAGTAGTATTCTCTACTAGTACGTTAGAATTTTATAGTAGCAAGGGAGGTGTTATTATTACTTATTATATAATAATAGCTAAGTCGTACGATAGTAGCCTCTAGCCCTACTACCGATAGGGCTAGTCTAAAGCGCGATATACTAGAATAAAAGAGTGCTATGTTTCCGAGCGCCGCGGGAATGCTAGAGTTATATAGTAGTAAGTAGCTACGGAAGGGCTAGGGAGAAGTTGCAAGGGTGCGTAGGCGCGTTAATGTTTACGCTAGGGCTTAGCGATACGGGAGTTCCCGCCTTTCGCTAGGACCGTCCCTCGCAAATACCTAGCTCCTATATTTTCTTCTCTTTACAACGCATATCGCAATAGCGTACTAGGCGTAGTATAACTGTTAGGCACTAGAAGAAACTATTAGGTCTACTAGTTTAAGATTTAATAGCGCGGTATATAGCACTACCTAGCTTAGCGTTGAATTTTGTATATACGTTAGAGAGGTACTGCGCCTAAGCCTTCTAAGCGTATAAGTATTACACGTACTAAGATATAACGCCGTAGCGGCTAATTCGGCGTAGACCTAGGAGTCCTTATCGGGTAGGATAAAAAAGAGGATCTACGGGCGTAATTAAGACAGGTTGCTAGCGGCATTCTAAGCCGCGGTAACCTAATCGCCGACGCCCTTACCTATAGCTAGCGCTATTACTGCTTCTTCTCGTCCTTGCCGCCGTAGCTAATATAGCCCTATATAAAGGCCTAGACAAAGCGCTCGATCGTAGACTTGTTAGGCTTACTACTAGAAATAACGAAGACGGCCTAGGACTTAAGCGGGCAAAGGTTGACCTAGAAGAATTACTTGTCCTTTAGATCCTAGCGACTAGAGGTACCTAGCTTAGTCTTACTAACACTAAATTTGTCGGTAGGCGCTAGAAGAACGCGGCCGTCGACTACGGTCTTATTTAGGTTAATAGTAACACTATACTTCTATAAGATAGGGTCGTTACCCTAAGTTAGTATGCCTAGACTATACTAAATGCCGGCATAGCGCTATAGAGGGGCGGTAACTACAAATTTGATTATGTTAGATGTCTAACGCTTATCTATCTTAAAGGCGTATCGCTAATTCTCCTTAATTCGAAGAACCTCTATCGGCAGAACAGTGTTCTTGCCCTTAGTTATCTTAGAAAGAGGTAGGCCTAAGTACTATAGGCGGATGTTGTATTTCTTAGCGAAGTAGTCGTAGATAGGGATAGTTACCTTATTGCCCGAAGGATTAGTAACCTGTACCTTATACTGCTTAGCGTCCTAGTAGATAAATCGCTCAATATAGTAGTCCTCCTTGTTCTACTAACTACGGTGCTTAGCAATAACGCGAACCTTCCGGAACTTCTTAAGACTAATACTATACTTGCCCTTCTTCCCCTAGCGCTAAATACTAGTAATAAGGTCGCCAATGTCGCGAGCACTACAGGCGAGAACAGCAGATTAATAAAGTATGTCGGTAGTCTAGAAAGTGCCGTTAGCTATATCGACATTAATAGAAAGGCGGCCTAGGTAAACGATACGTAGAGACTAGTATATACCCTTAAAAGCCTCGACACCGCTACCTAAGATAGACCGAGTCTAACTACGAGCGAAGTATGCACGCTTAATAGGTATATAGCGTTGTAATAGTATCTAACGGAGGAGGTAGTCGGCGAAGGCAATAGCCTTAAGGTAGGTATTATCGAACGAGGCCTTGCCCTAAAGGTAGGCTATTAATTGCTAGAAACCAACCTTGTTAGTCTAACGGATATTAATACGGTGCTTATTAGGACCGTTCTTGCCCGGCTTACGACCCTTCTCCTTATCGAGGTTAACTATTAGCCGCACTTTACGTATAATAGGACGACTAGACTAAGCTAGCTTATTACCGTCGAAGATAGTACTAGCACCGATCTCTGCCTAGACCTTCTTAGAGTTCTAGACAGCGTTAATAATGCTACGCTTCTCTATACCGTTACCGATTTATATATCGAACTAGTAGATAGGAATGTTAGGAAACTTCTCTACGTAGTATATATTTAGGCCGACCTTGCAGGCTTAACCTATCTTAGAAGGGGCCTAGCGTAGAGGCAGAGTAGACACCTCGTTGCCGCGGACAGTCGCCTAGCCGGCTATACTAAGGTCGAAGTTGAATTTCTTAGAATCTAGCTTTACGGCTAAAATAGTAGGGTTACGTAGCGCCTAGTAGGTCGGCATTGCTATTATAGGCGGCACCGCGAAGGGAGCGCGATAGAGCTATAGAGGCACGAGAGACCTTAGAGCGTACCGAGCGAGTAGCGTAGCCGGAAGACGAGGCAGTAGTACTAGAAGTAGAACCTAAGGCGGAACTAGAGTTAACGGAGCGGCCGTCGGTAGGCTAGCGGCGGTTAGCCTCCTTATTAACGCGGGCCTTCGCTAGTCTAGCTATTGCGATTTCTTATACTAGTTAAGGTTAGGGGATAGTAAGGTAGGTAGAGGTACAAGTTAGTTAAGGTCGGCGGTAAGATAAAATAGCAGCATAAGACTTCTAAGTACTAGTACAGGCTCGAGGCGTATTATATAATTGTATTAGATATAGATAGTAATATATTAAATACGTAGCAGATAGTAGTTAGCGGAAGAGATCGTTCGTAGTTCGAAAGATAGTAGAAGAGCAGATATGTTTTATACAAGACAGCTAAGCATTTCCCTACGGCTACGAAGCTAAGTTATAAGGCAAGCTAGGGCCCGCAACTTAATTAAAGTCGCGAGCTAGTGCCGAATATAAGGGCGGGCCGTCGCGAGGATAATCGAGGGATATCGGGTTGTACTACGACCCGAGTACTATAATAATAGTAAAGAAACTAGAACCTTAAGATATTAGAGAGATCGATCGAACTATAGTCGATTGCAGATATCTACTACTACGTCTAGAACTGTATACGATAGTAGGGTGCGCCGCCGGAAAACCAACTAAAGAGACATACTAATTATCGAATAATACGCTAAACGCCGAACAGACACCTATAACAAGCCCGAGGCTAGCCCTATACCTACTCGCTTACTTACTACTAAATTGTCGCCTTTAGGCTTTTTACATCTTTATAGAAGCTAATAGAGAGATTAGCTAGAGCCTTCTCGTACTAACTTTTAACCTCGGTAATACTACTAAACTCGGTAAAGTAGCATAGTGCTGCCGCTAGGATAGTGCATTTAAACAGTTAAAGTGTCTTAAAAGCACTCCTTATTTCGCGCAGTTTCTATAGACGAACCTACTTCTATAAAGCGGCCTTCTTATTACGTAAAACGAACGACTATACGAAGCGGGTTAAGTCGAGGAAGTAGCCGAGATAGTAGACTTCGAGTAGGCTAATAGTAAGATACCGTAAATACGGAAGTCTCTAGGTACTAAGCAGGTAGTAGTCTCGTAAAATGCTTGTCTCGGTTGCCGCCTTCTCGTTTCTATAGATTAGACTAGCGACTCCTTCGAGATAGTCGACGTAGATAACGTTCTCTTATAGCAGTATCGAAACAACCTCCTATCGAATCTTATAGTTAAGGCTGTCGAATAGTTTAAGTAGATATATATTAAGACAGGGGTCGGGCTTCGGGCGAGCGATAAGGCGGCTAGGCGGACCTAGTACAAACCGGTAGATACGATTGCGGATTTCGCTAGGGAGACCCTTAAAGCTAGTAGTACTATATAGTATTAGGCCAAATGCTACAATTTAGGGAGTAAGGGAATCTATACGCTAGGGTTAACGTTTTTTAAGATACTATAGCGACTAGAAGAAGTCTAAAGCGAATAGTTAGTAATTAATTAGGGCGATAGCGACAGCGAGGACTTACCGATACGGACTGTTAGGTCGTAGTAGTATATAGAGGAAGGAAGTGTATGCTACTAAGAATAATTAGAAGGCGGGCTCGGCGGGGTATTTATAGGCTCGTACTCGTAGCTACGCGAAATGTGTAATTAGAATGCTTAGCGAGCTTATTATTGCATTATAACAAATAGAGCTAATAACACGTTATATAGTCGGCACTCCGGCTTTAGCCGACGCCGCCTCGCGGCTGTCGCTCCCCCTATCTAAGCATTTAGCTAGGGCCGTCCTAGCCAAACATATCTACGTAACACTCCGGCTTAATAGCGCTATAACTACGCGACCCCGACGGCCCTAACGAGTTCCCGATAATATTAGGATAGAGATTATCGTATTAAGTTACGCATATCGAGTATAGCTCTAGCGAATACGTAGAAAGCCCTACGTCTAGAGCAATATTAGGCGATACGGGCACGACATACTAGGCGGCAGACGAGGACTAGTAGGCGGCAAATACGTCTATAGCAATATCGGGCAATACGGGCACGACAAACTAGGCTCTAGTCGAAGAGCAACGGGAGGGAGAGAGATTAGGTATCGGACTTATATATACTAGCTTATACAACGGCGTAACTAATAGCTAAGTAGCAGGTACCGGCGAGCGAGAACTAGGAACGAACGTAAAAGGTAAGGAAGATAGGAAAATAGACGTAGCGAACGGCAAACAATAAACGTTATAAGTGCTAGGAACCTAGATATTAGCGGAGCGTAGTCGTAACGTATAGAGCGTCTAATCGAGCTATATAAGAAAAGACTACTATTAGTAGCCTATCGGACTAAGCCGGAAATACTACGCTCGACTTAGAAAGATCGTTACGGGCTACCGGATAGATTAAAGTATTCTAGCGTGTCGCCTAGGCGCTACTACTTTAATAGACGATTAATGCAAGTATAGCTGCTACTATACCCTAGTAAATTAAGGAAACGGATGTATTGATTCTAAAGAGACATAAAAGTAGCAAAGGCATAGGCTACATCGTCGTCCCTGCTTCGTAGAGACAATATTAGAGCGTTAGCGACTACCCTTTCTTTATCTTAACTTAGGCGTCTTAACTCCGGCTATAATAGAATTGCTCTTCTTTCTCGGTTTCCTCGCCTAAGTATTATTGCTTCCCTCTTATTGCGTAGTAGAAGCCCTCTATATCCTCTTCCTAGGTCGTACTTCCTCTATAAACTCGTCCTAACTAGCGGCGGTACGCTTCGAGTTCTTATATAGCGATACTCGTCTAGGAGGATTTTAGTTAAACTCTTCCTATAATAGGAGGGCAGAAGCCCGATCTCTCTCTATTTAACTTTAAGAGCGCGTAGTAGGTATCGCGAGTGTCGAATCGCTCCTTCTACCGCGTAGAGTAGTAGGTATTGCTTCCTATAATCCTCTATTATACGCTATAAACCTAGCGGCTTGATTGAGCTTTTTAGTTCTATCGGCGGTAGTTTAAATAGAGGGTCGAATGCTATCGTTAATTACTAAGTCGCCGCTAGTAACGGCGGTAAGTAGATTCCTAGTTAATAGAGGCTTACCGTCGCTAATAGGGCTACTAGGTTGTAATAAAGGCGTATCGCTTTGCGGGATAGCCGGTATTAGTAGACTACCGATATCGACCGCCTCGTTATTAGAGTCGTACCCCCCCCGAGTAACGTCGTTACCGAGTAATTTTCTAGCATCGAGCTCCTCGCTAGTAATACTAGGTTAGTCGCTAAGGACCGCGCCGTCGGGGTTCTATAATAGGGTCCGCGCTAATCGAACTATAGGGTGCGCTTATCGGATATAGTCGTAAGTTATACTATTAACTATAGCCTTAGCGGAAGAAACTAGGTTTCTAATCTGTTCGATATAATGCCGTACGAGCTTATAAAGAGCTAGAACGTCACCGTTAGTATATAATACGTCGGCAATTAACTTCGTAGCTTTAAGATGCTATTTCTTAATGCTTTAACGAGGGTTAGCGTAGAAGTATCTAGGGAGTAGTAGGGTCTTACTATTTTATATAGTTAACCGGAAGCAAGGAGATTATAAAGGGGTAAACGTTCGTTACTAGAATAGCGAGATAATTCGCGAGCCGACGGTTGTATTATAGTGTACTCTAGGTAGCTATAAGTAATAATTCCTCCGGTATTTTACTACCGGGGCTAAGATTAAGGCATTTAGAGACAAACTAGTCCTATAGTTAACTTAACTTCCCGCGTCTACGTCCGCCTAGGTTAGTGTTCGCTCTACTACTAGCGTTCTTAAGTGAGTCCGCCGCTAACGAATGCTATAGCTAGTCGTTACCGTTCTCGAGTTGTTCTATTAGCATTTTATACAACTCTAAGAACTCGACTAGGCTCTCTAGACGTTCGTAGTAGACTAGCGAGACCTCCGACGTCTTCTCTATAGCTCGCCGTAACATCTAAGCAGCTCGGGCAAGGGTAGCGTCCTAGTTCTGCTGCCCTTATAGTAGCGCGAGCGCCTCTCGCTCGAATAGAGGTATCGCCGTACTTCGCCGTCGAAGGGATTTAACAATATTAAACAGCTGCCCGATGCCTGCCTTATTAAGTAACCTAGTCTAATAAAATTCTATCTAATCTTATAGCTTAGGAAAAAGCTATTCTAGTATATAATAACTACTAGAATAGTTCCGAGTCTTCCTAACTTGCAATTCCTAATATAACGGGGCGAGACTTCTAGTATCGACGAGCTCTAGCTCCTAGGAGGTAGTATACGGATTAGTAGGTTCGGTTCTCTCCTATACGGTAAGGGTCTATTCGGAGGCTAAGAATCGACCTTATATGCCTTTCTCGGTAGGAAGAGTGTCGTCGCCTACGATCTCCTCTATACTACTACTCGAAGCCGTATATCGGTTAAGTATACTCGTCTATCGAGCAAGCTAGTTCTTATCGCCTAGGAGGATAGGGATAAGTTCTATAGGTAGCCCCTCCGAATAGACTATAGTATCTTTAGGTAGCGGAAGAGGTTAAGCCTTCGGGGTCGGCTTCGCTTTTTGCTTCGCCTTTTGCTTTACCTTTTGCTTTACCTTTTGCTTCGCCTTACGGGGCTCCTTACTCTAACCGTTTGTAGCGCTATCGGATAGTCGGCCGTCGTAATTTTTGCCGCGAGATACGACGATAGTATTATTAGGCTTGGATGTAGTAGCGTCGGGTATAGCGGGATTGCTATTTTATAACGAGCTCTATCGAGTAACTCGGATAAGACCGGCATTAGTATCGTCTCCGTTATTAGCTCCGGCGGTATTATAATCTTCGCTAGTATCTACGGGCTCTCTATCTCCGCTAGCATTATTGTTACCTATATCCTCGGCTATAGCCTAATCTCCCTCTAGATCTGCCTCTTAATCTGCGTCCTTGTCTATATTCTTATCCGCGTCGTTATCGGTATCCTCTTTTGCGTCCTTACCTAGAGTCTAATCTGCTCCTTGCGCTACGATATTATCTATATCCTTATTTGCGTCCTTAGCTAGAGTATCGTCTGCTCCTTACGCTATATTGTTATCTATATCCTTATTTACGTCCTTAGCTAGAGTCTCGTATACTCCTTACGCTATACTATTATCTATATCCTTATCTAGCGTCTCGTCTGCATCTTGCGCTATACCCTTATCTAGATGCTAAGATGTATCCTTATCTGTACTAAGGTTATCCCGGCTTCGGCCGTAGTCGATATAATTGCGGCTCTCGTCGGCAATGCTACTAGTATCCTCTTCGAGAGCGGTAGCTTTTTCGGCTACACTTAAGGTAGCGTCTTCCCTAAACGATTCTATACTATAAATAAAGTCTGCCGCGTCCCTATAGGGCGTATCCGGCACCGGTACGAAAGACTACTAACGATCGGATAGTATACGTTAGTAGGCAAATAGTATATAGATAAGGGGATCTTATATCGGTAGTAGGCGCTCCGCTTATCGTCTCTACCTTAGCACTCGTCTGATTTTTTGTACGTAGTAATTTAACCTCTGTATAGCAAAGGCAACGCGGGCAATCGTAAAGGTAATGTCGTCTTCGGGAATCTCGTAATCGGGGAATAGGAGGCGTAGTAGTATAGAGTCGAACTACTTGCCTATATCGCGGTCTACGACGACCTATAGCGTCGTAGGATCGACGGATTCTTTGCCTAGAGGCGTACAATATAGGCCGACATAATCTACTAGAGGGTAGGTATCTATAGTAGTAGACAGCGTAGTAGGCGCGCTAAAGGACGAGTAAGGTAAAGGGCGTAGATAGTTCTTAGAAATACGTCGACGATAGAGTTTACTAACCGCGTAATTGTTTTAATTATAGGATAACGCGAATCTTTTATAGAAATAGGAAGGAAGGAAGCGGGGCAGGCCTAAGCGTCTCTACGCGCTAGTAAGTTTTCGGACTTATGCTTTGCGTAAGGCATGCTATACCTAATCGAACTGCCGATAGATAGGAGCTTGTAAGTAAGGAGGATACTTACGCTCGCTAGGCTTCGTCTACCGATAAAGCCGGTTATTAGTCGAGGTAGAGTCTACACTTTAGTTAGCGACTAATACGCCCGATAGCTCTGTCGTCGACGACTAATATAGTTTATATAGTCCTTCGGATATCGGAATCGTAGAGCTTATCGATATCTTGCCTCGACGGGCGTATATTATTATATCGTAGGTAGTCTACCGTACGGATAGGTGTATTAATTAGCTGCCGTATCGCGGGCCGATATCAATATACCTACTTACTACTACGCGGGTTAATCGCACCGGGCGCAATTACGATCGGATAGTGCCTACTAGACCGATAACGGGCGTAAGCAAGCTACGACCGGAGGAGTTAAGTAGGATATATCTAGTACTAGTAGCATTGATTGTATAGGTATTTCTTAGTACCTACGCTAAGCCCTCTAAGAACTGCCTACTAGTATAAAGAACCTACCGAGTTGCCTATATTAGAAATACCATTTCGTCTACGCTTTAGATTATGTCCCTTACCGGGTCCTCCTCCTAATCCTTAATATCGAAATCGGGCTGTCCTTCTAGGATAGACTCTACCTCGTTACTAAGATAACTAGACTCGGTTAGTATAAGTATAAGGGGTCGGTAGGATCGAGCATTACCCTTAGAATCGCTAAATTGTTTCGGGTATACCCTTTTTCTAGAGGAGGAGGCCTTTATAGTATTACGCCCGTATTCCTATTTCAAGTTTCCTATCGTTACGAGGCTATTCCGCCGCAATTATACTGCGCGTACGAAGGTATAGTAGCAACGATATAAGGTTTAGATATCGTTTTAAGCTATTAAAGAGGTAACAATCTTCTAGTGTCTTAACGGCGATTGTTAGTCGTTGCTAGTCGTTACTATACGGTCTTTCGTTATATAAATGCGGATTGCGCTAAATGTATAGGAGAATATCCTATATACGGTATAGGTAAGCCGCTATAAGGAAGTAACATCCGTAGATTAGAGAGTCTTAGGTTGTATCGACTATATATACCGTTCTAGGCGCCTGAATGCTATTATAATGTATGTTAGCGTTAGTTGCCCGCTAGTATTACAAGTCTATAATACGTATAGTAGACTTCTAGGTTGTATAGGTATATATACCCTACCGTACGTATATCGTAACCCTCGGGAGCCTTGTTCTATAAAACTCTACCGAACGAGGGCATTTTTACTACGCGGTACTAGCTAGTTCTTTTCTCCTTCGACGCCGATAATAAGGGTACTATAACCTATCGAGTTAATATAATCCGGTAAGGTTATATCCTTCGTCGTTATAACCTAGAACTACCGTAGAGGAGGTATCTCGAGGCAGGCCTCCTCGTCTACCCGACTAAAGTAATTCTCTATTCTCCGCCGTACTATTTCTACTAAGTTAACCTCGAGTATCTCTTCGGGACAATAGCTATTAAAGTCGGCTTAAAGCTAAGCGCTTCCTAATTCGAGTACGTTAGCATAGCTACGGCACGCCTAGTTAGATTAAGTAAAGTAGTCTCGAATCTGTAATAGCGTGCGCCTCTGTATACTATAGTCCTCGTATTCGACGTTAATATCTTCGGGAAGATAGATACTAATAGTACCGTCTAATTTATCGAGTCGGTCGAGTATTATATTAATTGTATACCTAATCTTAGGCAGAAAGTGGGCGGTTTGATCGTTAGGCTAATTAAGGTTATAGTAGCGCTATACTATCCGATAGGGTCGAGGTGCGGCGTAGATAAGCTTAAACTCTTCGTCTAACTATCGACGTAATTGTTTCTTGTCGCGTAGGAATAGAATATCCGGCTATATACGAGAGGATATAAGCTCGTAGATTGTACGTCTTTAGTCTCGACGTTTCTTAATATAGTAAACAGCGGTGTTTATATAGTCTTCCGTAGTCGTAATAGGGCGTACCGTATCGTATGCATTATTCCGTACTATAAGATCGCGATATAATAAAGTGTGTTTTAGAGTATCGATCGCGCGCTTTTAATTAGTAGGCGTAGGCATAGGACAAGGTCTTATATCGACTATGCTACACTTCTGTTTCTTCCGTAGTATATACCCGGAATACAAAGTAGCAGCCTTTAGGTCTAGGCGTTTATATATTACGGGACTATAGTTGTTGCTAGTAGTTATTGTTATATACGGAGGATGCTTTTTACTAGGGGTTGTCTCGACCTAATATTAAGTACGCTAAGGATCGGAGTTAATAACTGCGTAAGAAAGTTGTAGGCGATTGCGCAGTTGTTTAGCTTCGATCTTAGAATCGCTAGTTCTAGAGGTAGCGGAACTAGATTTCGAACTAGCTTTGTTATAATTATCCGTAAAACGGAGCTATCTTCGTACGCTCGAGGCGAAAGCTATATTAGAGGTCGTAGGTAGATGCGGTAGTATAAGAGGGAAGGAAGGTATACGTACCTCCTAAAACCCGTAAGGGCGTGTTTTTAATGTTCCTCGGTCGCAGATTCGGACTATTATTTGTTTGTTTATAAACCTTCGAGCTCGCGCGGGAACGCTAGGGAAGCTAATCTAGATTTGTCGACGGCTCTACTAGTTTAATCGCTATATATTACGGCTATCTAATATTATCCCTATACCGCTAGGGCGGTATGTCTACGGGATATAATTGTAGCAACCCCTATACCTCTATTAATTAGAGATACAGTCCTCGGTCGATATTACTACGAATTATATATACGACATATCTCCGCTGAAATTAGAGCACTTTTTATTTCCTATATAATTAGTGCGGTTAACGGTGCGATCCGATAGGGGTCTGCGGGACTTCCCGCCTTTCGCTAGGGCGGTCCTACGGAAATTAAGCATATAGATACGGCTAGAATAGCAACGGCAAGACAATACGGGTCTTTATTAAGATTTAGGAGCAGGTATAGACTATGCTACGTATAGCATACTCGCCGTACTATTATAGTCTGTAGGTGTATTAATTAGGAGCCGTAGCGTAGATAGCGGTTAATACACCTATATTAGTAAACCCTACGGCATCTTAGTAGACTACTAGACACGAAAGAAGTAGGGATTAGGTATAATAGCATCTCTATAAGAGAGCGTTAGGTCTTTATTTGCGATATCTAGAGCCGATAACCCTAATTATAGCTAAGCCCTAGGCATAATCCCTATATATTACGATTAGTATAGTAGCTCGTCGAAATCCTTAACGTCGATGTTC
Organism: Pseudocercospora fijiensis CIRAD86; assembly: GCF_000340215.1. Classification (NCBI taxonomy): domain Eukaryota; kingdom Fungi; phylum Ascomycota; class Dothideomycetes; order Mycosphaerellales; family Mycosphaerellaceae; genus Pseudocercospora; species Pseudocercospora fijiensis. The sequence continues at coordinate 191,401 of NW_006921532.1, forward strand.
TCTACGCCGCCGACCGATTCGCTATCGTCGAGGTCCTTAGCGTCGATGTCGTCCTCGTCGCTAACTAATTCGTCTCCGTCGCTATACTCGTTATTATAGACACCCTTGCCTAAGTTCTAGGTATAGCGAGCGACGAGTTTATCTACCTTAGCGGCACCCGTAGTATCGAATGTCGTAGTCTCGGAATTCTCGTCCGGGGTTAGAGCTGCTAAGAGCGATCTAGGCGCGTTAATTAGTAGGTATAACTCGTAAATTAATGTGCCTTTGCCGCTAGCGTCCTTATTTAGGTGCTCGACGGTTATCGGCCTAATCGGACGACGGTCGAGTACCGGATCGACTACGGACTCTTTTAGCTACTTATCTAAGTCTAATACGAGCGGTCCCGCCGTAGCGAGAACCTTTAATATTAAGTAGACTACTTCGGCGCTAATCTGGTTAGGACTGTATATCGAGTTAGTATATAATTTATAGGGCCCCTGTTTCTTATCTTAACTTACTAATGTCTCTAGTTAAAAGCTCCGAACAAGCTACGGAGCCCTAGAAGACCGGCTTTTTTAAACTAATAGAAGAAACGACCCGATGTAATAGCACTGTTAATAAGCGTTACTAGCCCTAATTGATCGTCTCTCTCCTTTCGAGTTCTGTTCGTAGTAAGTCGGCATATCGCTTGTTTAACGAACTCCCTCGACGTAAGGGTTATAACTAGATCGGGTATGCCGTGCTTTGTAGCGTTAACTTGCGCTATAATCTAGAGTTTGTAAGTATCGCTACGTTCGATCTACTGCTCTAGTGCCGTAAATCCCTCGTAAAATGCCGTAGAAGACGTAACGGTATATATATATGTCTCGAGGGTCGACTAAGACTAGGTGCCGTAGTAATCGGCGAATAATTTTGCTAATCCGAATATAGTTAAAGTAACGGACGCCGGCGGAGATTCCTAGTTGCGGTCTAAATACGCCCGGTTACTATATTGCTATGCGACTAACGACTCGTTCTACTACTTAATCTACTCCCCGAGTGTTACGTAGGTCTTAACTTCGAAGAAACCCGTAACGAGGCCTTCGATCTTACTCTATCGCTAGGGTGTCTACTCTATTCGCTTCGTACTTATATATTATAGTAGACAGTCTCGGATAGCTAAAAGAGCGCTCTCTATAAAAGGCTTTTCTATAATTTGTCGCTTGCTGCTCTAAACGCTAACGTTAATGCGTAGCAGCTTACTACCGCCCGGCGGCTTACGCGAAGGTTAGCGCGCCTTTACTTGCTTATTACGTTAGCGTAGATTATTATTTGTGCCGAGGTGCGTATATATCCTACCTTAGGCCGCCCCTTTAATAGCGTAGGGTTAGGAGCGCTAGGCGCACGCTTAGCCTTACTAGGGCTACGGTCGTTAGGCCGAATGTTCGGCGCTATCGAGTCGGAATCGCTATCGTCGCTATTACCGCCGGGCGATCTCTAGAGCGTAATTTGCGGCTCGTAATCGGAGTTCGAGCCGTAAGGGCTTTCACAATCGCTATATCGGCGTTAATTAGGCAGAGTTAGGCTAGGTGTACTACCTATAGCAGGGTTACGCTATAGTAACGATCCGGATATAGATACCTCTATTAGTATAGTATCCTTCTCTAGTATAGTCCTTAGAGAAATGCTACCCTATAGTAAGGCTACTAATTGAGCTACGTCTATCCTCGTAGCATCTTTCTCTAGCGTAGTAGTAGGTGTACGGATGCAACTCCCGTATAGTTTACGGAATTGCTTATCGGTAAATACGGCTAGTGCCTCCTAAGGAGTAACAACATCTGTACCTTTAGACAGATAACGAGCTTATTAAAGCTTCGTCTATTCCTCGAGTAGAAAGAAGACCTATAAGCCTAGTTATCTAACCTATTAGGTCGCTCTAGGTGTCTATAATATACCGAATCCGACGTAAGTCGTAGTATAAGGTATACTAGCTCTCCTTTTAACTTTTGCTCTCCGTTCGTACCGCGAGATATTGTTCTAGTTATCCGTATCGTATAAGCGGGTAGAGTATAGTCGCTTGCTAGTACAATAGAGCGTCTCTTAGTAGAATGCCGCCTACTATCGGCGCCGGTAGAAGTCTAGTCGGAATTACGTATCTCGGTAGTAGTAGCCTAAGGCGGGTATCTAGTTAGAGGACGAAAGGCTAAGAGTTTAAGCTCGTCGTACAAATTGTAGAGTGCGAAGTACGTATTAGGACTAAGGATATGCCGATAAGCTCCGCTACTAGCTAGTAGAGCAGAACCTAATTTTTGTTTATTTGTTTGTTTACTAATATCCGAGCTCGTACGGGTCCTCTACGGACGCTAACCGAAATTTCTCGACGGTCCTACTAGCTTGTTCGCTATACGTAACGGCCGTCTAATATTATCCGTATCCCGCTATCCGCTAAGGGCGCGATGTATACGCGGGATGATTTAAGCGACTCCTATACCTCTATCGACTAGAGATATAATACTCGGTTAATACTACTATAAGTTATATATGCGATACATCTCCGCTAAAATTAGAGCACTTTTCATTTCCTGCATAATTGCTACGGTTAACGGTGCGATCGGACAGGGGTCTACGGGACTTCCCGCATTTCGCTAGGGCGGTCCTACGGAAATTAAGTATACAGATACGGCTAGAATAGCAACGGCAAGATAACACGGGTCTTTATTACGATTTAGGGGCAGGTAGAGACTATGCTATACATAGTACCGCTCGCCGTACAATTATAGCCTATAGGTATATTAATTAGGAGCCGTAGCGTAGATAGCGGTTAATACACCTACATTAGTAAGCCCTGCGGCATCTTAGCAGACTACTAGATACGAAAGAAGTAGGGATTAGGTATAATAGCATCTCTACTAGAGAGCGTTAGGTCTTTATTTGCGATATCTAGAGCCGATAAGCCGAATTATAGCGAAGCCCTAGGCATAATCCCGATATATTACGATTAGTATAGTAGCTCGTCGCGATCCTTAGCTTCGATGTCCTCTACGCCGCCGACCGATTCGATTTCGTCGAGGTCCTTAGCGTCTATATCCTCTACGTCGCGGAACGATTCGCTTTCGTCGCCCTACGCGTTATTACGGACATCCCTACCTAACTTCCTAGTATGCCGATCTAAGAGTTTATCCGCCTTAGCGGCACTCTTTAACGTAAGCAAAAATGCTACCTTTAAAGGAGCACGACCGCGTATTCGAACTAAGGCAATCTTACTATTGCTCCTTAAAGGACACGCTAGCCCTAATAGTATAGTAAAAGCGAAACTAAAACGATCGACACGATTATAAAAGTAGAGAGCGAAAACCTAATTCGAACGTAGTTTGCGAGAATCTCGAACTAAAAGTGGTTTAGGCTCGTAGGGCTAGTCCGCTGCTTAGGAAAGTGCGCTATATTAGAAATAGTAGGTTTATTAATAGGTGTCTATCCGGTCTAGTTAGTAGTAGCCCTAGTTCTTCTTAAGAACGACGGAGATAGTGTATATTTCACTTCGAGTAGCGGATAGTGCTTATCTTATAGTATCTTAGTCCCTACTCGACTATCGGACTTTATAAGATATAGTACTCGATAGCGAAAACGCGATTAAACCCTAACCTACCTGTCTATAATTACCCGTCTACGCGTATACTTTAAAAACTTGCTACTTATCTAATATCGACGTAGCGCCTTCTTCGATTAGGATATCGCATCTCGGGAGTGCAGAGTTAACCTTATATTAGTTCTTAGCGCCTTAGGTCGTTCGAAAGGGAAAATGTTTATATTAGAGCTAGCATTGTATATACGGTTTAATATAATATTAGGTGCTAGGGGACTAATGCCTTAGCTTGCCTCGGTTGGTTTAGTAGATATAGCAACTATTATCCCTAAAATTTAGTCCCCCGAACGGAGCAGTAATTATATTATTACCGTTTCTAGCTACATTCTTTTTTTCGAAATTTTCTAAGTCGTATCGAGTGTACTTAATAGAACGCTAGGAGTTCGTACTACGCTATATGCCTGTCTAGGAAGGTAGAGGAGGCGACCCTACAGAAGTTAGTAAGTAATTCTGCTAATGCGAACATGCCGGGATAGGCGGTATGTATCTTTACCTTACTGCAGTATCAAACGTCGTTAGTATAGAATTGCTCTATAGCTAATACCGGCTTGTTATATCGAGCTCGGTATTCTAGTAATATAACTCGTAGCTAAACGCGCACTATTACCGAGACCCCTATTAGATAGCTATAAGCTAGTCTATCTCTTCAACTAATTCTAGAGCGTCTTAGAATATAGCAGTCTCCGGGTGCTTGTCCTTTAAGGTCTTTAGAGCCTCTTATGCCCCTAATAGGGCGATAGCCGCCTAGAATATTCTAACGCGCTTCTAGCGAAGATCTGTCTCTAATATTAGCTGTCGTGCCTACTAATGTTAAATGATTAGTCTCTATACCTAACTTAACGCGGCCAATAGTATGCGTTATCGCTATATAGTAGTCCCGCACTTAATCCGGTAGAACTAAATAGTAGGTAAGGAGACGAAGGATGCTATTAGGGCTACTACTCCCGGTTTGTTTAAAGGCCTAATTAAGCTACTTCGGGCTTAGGTAGGTCTCCGGTATAGATGCTAGTACTAAGCACGCGCTAGCGGCCTTCTACCCGTCGGCGTTAACCTACTTTGCGTTGTAAGATAATATAGCGAAGTAGGCTTAAGGCTATCGCGTAGGTCTAGATAATTGTAGCTAGATGCTCGTACTAGTTAGAACCTTCGCTAGGCTTAGCTATAGAGTAGCCGACGTATATAAAGCCTAGCTTAAAGCGAAGATTCGGACTATTGTTTGTTTGTTTACTAATGTCCGAGCTCGTGCGGGTCCTCTACGGACGCTAACCGAAATTTCTCGACGGTCCTACTAGCTTGTTCGCTATACGTAACGGCCCGTCTAACATTATCCGTATCCCGCTACCCGCTAAGGGCGCGATATATACGCGGGATAATTTAAGCGACTCCTATACCTCTATCGACTAGAGATACAATACTCGGTTAATATTGCTATAAGTTATATATACGATATATCTCCGCTAAAATTGGAGCACTTTTTATTTCCTATATAATTGCTACGATTAACGGTGCGATCCGATAGGGGTCTGCGGGACTTCCCGCATTTCGCTAGGACGGTCCTACGGAAATCAAGCATATAGACACGGCTAGAATAAGAGCAAGTATACACTACAATATCTAGGGTACCGCTTGCCGCGGAATAGTAGCCCTTAGGTGTATTTCCTGCAGGTCGTATCGCGGACTATAGCTAGTAGTACTTACGTCTATTCGCAATAATTGTCGCGGATACGCCTATAACGGGCAGCTGCAGGGTAGAAAGGTGCCTATATTAAGACAAGAAGAAGAAACATAACCCGAGTTATACGTTATTTTAATCGTAGTTGAGTAGCTCTTAAAGCACCGATTAGGTAAAACTAATTGAGCTCTATAATAGCCCTAGACTACTATAACCGACCTCTTCTATACTATATATAGCTAATGTATATAGTTAACGACGAGACCGTATCGTCGATTACCTAGCAGGCCCTAAGATATATATATCCTTTCTCCTACCCGCAATTAGTTGCTATCCTTAGAAGACGTAGCGTAGCGACTACGACGAGCACGTCGGTAGCTATCGCTATGTTTCTTCTTATACTTCTTACGGGACTCCTACTTAGAGACAACCTCCTCCTCGTCCTCTTTAGATTCTAGACTACGCTTGCGCTTTAAAGACGCCTTCTTCTTTCCCGAGCCGTAGCTCGAGCTATAAGAGCGGCGGCTCTTCTTGCTAGAGTAGTACTTTAACTCCGATAATCGGCGAGGAGCGTCGCGATATCCCTTAGAGCTACGCTTGTTCTTGCTATACTTACTAAACTTAGTACGATCTCTCTTTTTATAAGAGGATCGACGCTTCTTAGAGTTAGCGTCGGACGAGTCGGACTAGCTAGATAATCCCGAGTCGGACTCGGACGCCTCCTCTAAGCTAGAGGATGTAGAGCTAGAAGGCTCCGACTCGCTCCTAGATATATAAGAAGCTACTTCGCGCTTCTCGATAACCTTAGCTTTGCCTCTAGATAGTGCCGCAGCTTCGTTATCCTAAGCGCCTCCCTTACGCTTCTCTACGCTTAGCTGTTCGTCCGTACTAGGCTTCTTCTCGCCCTTTAAGTTAGCAGACTTAGTCTTAGAATTAGACTCGTCTATAGTACGGGAAAAGCGCCGGTCGTCGTCCTTACTATCCGACAGGATAGTAATAGGAGCCGTAGGCTTAATCCGATACGAGTAGGAGCCGAATGCATAGCGTAGGGTTAAAGGGTATATCGGCTAGGGGCCGGCCGGACTACCGTTAGTACGAGACGAAGCCTTGTTATCGCTAGACGCACGCGGTAAAGCTACGGCACTAGTCGTTTTCGCCTTCGCGGTATCGCCGCTAGCTATAATAGATTAGCTACCGAATATAATACTTTGCGAGGTAAGACTAGCGCTTTGTTGTATTACCCGAACGCAGTAATATAGTTAGACATACTAGTAGGATTCTTGCCTAGAACTTTTAAGAGCTGCTCGAGTATAGCGGCGGCACCCTCGTCTCTACTATAACAATACACAAGCTCCTAAATAACGGCTTCTAGCTATAGATCGGTTAGTCTATATAGCAGCCGACCTAGTAGTATAAAAGGGCTTATATTAGGGTCGTTATCCTATACTAGCTTATTGCCGGAGAGTTGGGCCTTTAGAGGTATAGTAGGGATATTTAAGCCCCCCTCCGTTTCTGTTATAGGCGACGGTTGATAGTAATATCGCCGGCTATAAGGCATATACGCGTATATCCTATCGTGTTAATAGGGGATAGTAATTGTTTGAAATAAGCGGGAAACTATATACGCGCTCTAAGTGCGGGGTCGCGTTAAGGGGAAAAACAAGATTAAGGTACGTGTCGTTGCTACGGTAATACTAAGGGGTGTAGGCCGCACGCCCTAAGCCCCCGCGCGGACCTATAGTACCTTATAGATCGAAGTCCGACTAGGGAAAAGCTAGAACTCGTCGCTGCATTACATTACTGCTATACGCTACTTAACTGATCCCCCTACCTCTACTTAGGCGCTCGGCTAGATGCTAAAGGTTAGCGAAGCTAGGGCTCTAGCGGAGCGCCTAACGACAACCTAGGCAAAAGCGTCGGGTTAACGCTATATTTCAATACGAATTTGATTAATAACACAACAACACAGCACATTTTGTATATATAAGTATACAAAAGGACCTCGAGACTGCTCTTAAGATAAATAATAACCCTATTATATACCTAATAGAGCCTAGACGAATAGCTTAGAAAATACGCCGTAATTCCTCGATGTATTAGAAGCCCTTAAAGCAGAAGAGTCGCCGCCAAATAGTCTATAATACGACATTATAGCGACAGAATTTTCGGATGCAAAATATAGGCTGTCTTTAATAAATACCTAGCCTAGGACCTCCCGTTTTTTATATATCTATATAGGGTATAGTTAGTATATAGTCGCATAGGAGGGCAATATAGCTATATAGCTGTTCCTTTTGCCCGGCTCGTCTTTAGGCCCTAGAAAGCGAGGATTAGTGCCTTAGGGACCGAGCTTCGAGGGACTATATATAGGGAGTAATCCCCCTATATAGTAGACGCTAAAACAGGAGCTAAGCGCAGCAAGGGAAGCCGCTACTATAAGCGATATTAGGCTATTCGAGCAGGTATAACGCGCAGTCTTCGCTCTCTAGTACCTAGCTATAATACGTTAGGCGGACTATAACTAATTATTTAACCTTCGCTTTAGTTCCTTTCGTAGCGTTATCGAGCGGACCTTTAGTATAGTAAAGCGACGTTTCCGTATTTTCTAGAGTACGCCGTAATATAGTATTCGCGCTTAAATATATATATAGTATACTTTACTACTACCCTCTATAATATCCTTTAAGAAACCTAAGCGAAGGCGGTAGATATATTTAAATTAGAGGCTAATACGGCTAGCGATAGGCTATTCGATAATACCGCCGCGGCTATAGAAGAAGATAATAGTATTAGAGGACTAATAGATAGGCTAAGAGATACAACTATACACGAAATATAGCGAGTAACCCTATAATACCTATAAGATTAAGAAGATAAGATAATATTGTTTTAGCTTGAAAGGTTATAGATAGGCGTAGCTTCTTTATTTACTAGAAATATTAAGGGTCTTAGTTATTATTAGATTGTAGCTATTTTACATAGAATTTATTATTTCTATAGTATCGTACTAGACTTCCTACTATAATTAGAAAACTTTTTTAACACAACTTATAGCTAAGAAATATTCTTTTATATTAGAACCTTAGGTACTACTAAAACCGTACTAGGGATATAGATCTAAAGATATTCTAAAAAAAAGTTGTGTTTAAGAACAGCTAACAAATCCAATACTTTAGTTTACGAGCTTAGAATAGTAATTTAAATACCTCTAAATACTCGTCTACTAACGCTATAGATATAGCCTACTATGCGTTAAAACGTACGCCGAGAATGATATTAAATATATTACTATCGTCAGTCGTTATTATCTTATAATATAACCTACGCTTTTGCCTTAAAGCTAGGTCCTTAAGCTCGTCGTATCTAGCGGTAAAATCCGCCGAGAAAGCTAGCCGGCATAACGCTCGTCCTAGCGGTATAAGTATAGCTATAATCTCCGCTATATAATTTACTATAGATACAAAATTATCGATAGTCTACTATATCTGGTTTTACGCCTTAACTTAACGCCGCTTGCCTCTATATTAGTATTATAGGTTACCTACTTTTAAGCCTAGATATTGCCCTTTAGCTATAGTATTTCTACCTCACTCTCTAGAATCCTAGTTAATAAGCCTTCTACTATATCTATATAGTAATAACGGTAACTACTATTAGTACTATAATAGCTAGGCCCTTAAACCTAGAGTCCGCTCTCTTACTATAATTCCTAACGCTATTAATAGTAGCGTTTGTTAGGTATTACGTCTTGGTATTATTAAGTGCTAGTTGCTTTTAGCCTCGACCTTAACTAGCGCTAGCGCTAGATTAGGTATCTCGTCGAGTATCTCCTACTACGTATCTAGCAATTGCGAGCAGCTAGGCGGTAGTTTTAGCTAAGAGTACTAAGACTAGTCGATTGCTTAAGATTCTATTATTTACGCCGTTAGAACTATAGGCCCCTTCTTTATTACTCTACTACCCTAAGCTACTATCTAAAGTCTACGGAAGTTACGAGATATATCCTAAGCGCTTTTAACGAGATTACGACGATACGACAATCGTATAAAAATACATACCTCGTTATCTAGTTTACTTATTATAGTAGCTACTAGTATAACGGTTTATATACTAATAAATGCTATAATATTACAGATTAGGTTATAGATAGAATAGGCTCTAGATATATCTTAGGCTTATCCTAAACGATATCGTTAAATTATCTATTTATCCTAAGTAGAAACATTCTATTATTATTAGCTCTATAGTATATACTATATAGAAGTTTCTAAAATAAGTCTATATCTATATTAATAAGTACAAAGAGTATATACCCTAAGCTAGGTATATAACAAAGTAAGAATAAAAGAAGGAACCTCAATATAGTAAGTAATAATACTACTATATTATACTACTACTTAGCAAAACCCTAGTTAGATCCTATAGCTATAGTTGAAATCTAACTAAACCTTTACTACAGACTCTATATATTGTATTATTTTAAAAATCACTAAAGCGATAAGAATATACTAATTAAATAAATAGTTCTTATCCTTTCTACCTCAACTCTATTAAATCTCAAAAAAACAGTCCTAAAGTATCCTAAGCTATATAACTTTATAATCTTTCTATTTATTAAACCCTAGGCTATAGATATATTTAATAGAATAATTCTCCTTTACTAAGGCTTGTTTTAAAGAGATAGGAATATCTACCTTGTAGCTAAATATTAGTATAATTTTCTATAAGAGTCCTTCTTCGGCCTAGTACTAGGGCTAGATAGGCCGTTTACAACTTCTATACTAGCTACGGTATCTAATCCTAATTATAATACTTAGACTAAACAGATAACCTTTAGATCTCTATATTATAATTAGGAATAGATACCGTAGCTGATAAC
>NW_006921532.1:201652-205473 GCF_000340215.1 Pseudocercospora fijiensis CIRAD86
ATATTTAGCTACAAGGTAGATATTCCTATCTCTTTAAAGCAAGCCTTAGTAGAGGTAAGGATATCTTTGTAATAAATATAAAATGCATTCTAGCTTTTCTTACTAAAGCTAGTAGAGAATTACTAGTCCTAAACTTATATCTAATTAGTATACGTACTAGGCAAGCTATTAAGCGGGAGTTTTACGGTATCTATATCTAAGAAATCTTCTAGATATACCTTATTTAATAAAATTCTATAGATCTAAAATACTACTAGTAGAATATAAAATAAACTAATAATAGTCTAGCTATTAAGAAGTTATCTCCTAGTAATTATTTATTTAAATATATTATATTACTTCTAAAGAATATATAATATAGACAAAGAATAGCCTCCCTAAGGAACTTCTAAGCTAATTTGCCTTCTTAATATATCCTCTTTTCCTAAAGAGTTACTCTAAGTGTTATATACAAAACCCTACTTAGGCTATCTAATAATTTTTATAGTATATTAATATTACACTAAATATATTTTGTTTTTTGTTAAAATTAGTATAGACCTAGCAATTAAACCCTTATACCTAAGTAGCAATAATATAAGGAAATATATACCCCTAAGGATATATAATCTATAAGCTAAACAATACATCCGAATACCTATTATATAACAAAACTAGAGGGGAAATAGAACCTATCTATACCTTAGTCTATATACTAAACGTAAGTTTCTTTTTCTTTAAAAAGATAAGCTTAGCTAGCTATTCTAAAGATCTTCTTTGATCTATTCTTTCTTAGGCTTAGTAGGCTCTCTTCGAGAGTATATCCTAATACTTCTTTAGCTTAAAACCTTTTAGGTTAATTTTGATTAATAAGGATTAAAAAGAAAGATATAAGCCTCGATATAAACGTAGTATATAATGTCCTATTTCTATATAAATACCTTATTTTACCGAGGAAGTCTATTTTTATCTAAGCTAGTATTGAAAATATATATTAGTTATACTTTCGCTTAATAATACTTTCTATCGCTTAGGATTAATTTTATTCCTATATACAAGCTAGTCCTTGTTATTAATATAGTAATAAATCTAAACAGAACAAAAGTAAAATAAAGATTAGTTTTCTAGACTACAATCTAAGTTAGGTTTCAACCCTAGTATCCTACTATACTTGTAGTATCTTCTATTATATAGCTCTAAGCTATTTAGTACCCTATTTTTTATTAATATATAAACTCTTACTCTAGATATTTCCTAAATCTACTAGGTTGCTACATTAGATAACTAATACGAATAATACTTATAATACGAAGTATCTTAAAGATATACTAAACCGTTTCTAGTACTATATTGTTTCTAGCGAGTAGTACGTATTTAGAGCAGTACGAGCAAAGTCTAAGCCCTATAGATACTAAGCAAACGCTACGCTACTACCGCTCTTATATTACTTAGTTCTACTAGAATACTTTTCTAGATAAAGATCTATAAATAATTTACTATGTATCCTAGTTTATTCTAGTTATCCTATATTGCTATACTATAACCCCTACTAGATCTTTTTGCTATTCCTAGTATACTAACAATTAGCAAAACAAGGTTAAAAATGTTTAACTTTACTACGTATAGATTATAGTACTTAGGTCTTAGGAGTAAGGACTATTCTATATTCTATAGAATTTCTATATAACTATACCTTTACGTAGAAGTCGTCCTAGTATTTTTATTTATTTACTAGAAAAGCTACTAGGCAAGTATAACGCTTAGTAGCCCTATATAGTAGTCGGATACTTATAACCCTTATTACTACTAGTATACTACTTCAAAGTCGTAGTTCTAGGCTTAATATATCGAGTATAATACGTAGAAGTCGTCGTAGTATTTTTGTTAATTTATTAAAAATACTTCTAGGCAAGTGAAACGCTTTACAGCCCTATATAGTAGTAGGACACTTATAACCCTTATTACTACTAGTATAATACGTGTATGTTGCAACTATAGGCCTAATATATCTAGTACAATCCGTAGAAGCCGTCCTAGTATTTTTGTTTATTTATTAAAAATACTTCTAGGCAAGTGTACCGCTTAGCAGGCCGAGTATAACGCTTAGCTACCCTATATAGTAGTAGGACCTCTATAACCCTTTTTACTACTAGTATACTACTTCTAAGTCGTAGTTCTAGGCCTAATATATAGAGTATAATACGTAGAAGTCGTCCTAGTATTTTTATTAATTTATTAAAAATACTTCTAGGCAAGTGTAACGCTTAGCAGCCCGAGTGTAACGCTTAGCTACCCTATATAGTAGTAGGTTACTTATAACCCTTATTAGGACTAGTATACTACTTATAAGTCGTAGTTCTAGGCCTAATATATCGAGTATAATACGTAGAAGTCGGCCTAGTATTTTTATTAATTTATTAAATATACTTCTAGGCAAGTGTAACACTTAGCAGCCCGAGTGTAACGCTTAGCTACCCTATATAGTAGTAGGACCCCCCTACCCCCTATTACTACTAGTATACTACTTCTAAGTCGTAGTTCTAGGCCTAATATATCGAGTATAATACGTAGAAATCGTCCTAGTATTTTTATTAATTTATTAAAAATACTTATAGGCAAGTGTAACGCTTAGCAGCCCTAGTCCGAGAAACCCGAAAACAAATAATAGCGACGACGACATAGCGAGGCCCTATTAAGAACTAGACTATTCTAGCCGTCGTTTAGGACCTATAACCCTTCTAGAACTATACTGATTACTTAAATTTAGTAACGTTTTATACTAGCCTTAAGCCCGATTTTTACTAGTAGAGTAAGTTTCTATAAAAGATCAGGGTATAATAGCCCTAATACTAGACTATATTACCCTAATTAAATCGAACCCTAACCCTATACTAGCTATTGAGCCGCTAAAATATCGTAGACAGTTAGTAGAAATTTGCTACGATTTATTTACTTACTTAGATATTTTATTCTAGTTGCCTTGAATTTTTAGCTAATTTTTATTAGTACTTGGGACTAAAAATATGATTACTACTATTTTATACTACTTATTCGATAGCTAGACCGTTAGAATAAATCTATAGTACTCGATATAATTTATTTACCTACTTAGAGATTTAATGAAAATTCCTTTGAATTTCTACCTAATTTTTATAAGACCCTACACTTAGAACCCTCATTATTACTAGTAGAATACTTCTAAGTCGTAGTTCTAGGCCTAATATATCGAGTATAATACGTAGAAGTCGGCCTAGTATTTTTATTAATTTATTAAAAATACTTCTAGGCAAGTGTAACGCTTAGCAGCCCGAGTGTAACGCTTAGCTACCCTATATAGTAGTAGGACCCTTATAACCCCTATTACTACTAGTATACTACTTCTAAGTCGTAGTTCTAGGCCTATTATATCGAGTATAATACGTAGAAACCGCCCTAGTATTTTTATTAATTTATTAAAAATACTTCTAGGCAAGTGTAACGCTTAGCAGCCCTAGTGTAACGCTTGGCAGCCCTAGTGTAACGCTTGGCAACCCTAGTGTAACGCTTAGCAGCCCTAGCCCGAGAAACCCTAAAACAAATAATAGCGACGGCGACGTAGCAAGGCCCTATTAAATACTAGACTATTCTAGCCGTCGTTTAGGACCTATAACCCTTCTAGAACTATACTAATTACTTAAATTTAGTGACTTTTTATACTAGCCCTAAGCCCGATTTTACTAGTAGAATACGTCCTAGAACATTCTATAGTATTTTTATTCGAATATTAAAAATATGCTACGTACTTGAATAAATCACTACTGTTTTATACTACTTAGTAATCGAATTAAATATTCAAAACTAAT
>NW_006921532.1:205573-214268 GCF_000340215.1 Pseudocercospora fijiensis CIRAD86
TACTATTTTATACTACTTATTCGATAGCTAGACCGTTAGAATAAATCTATAGTACTCGATATGATTTATTTACCTACTTAGAGATTTAATGAAAATTCCTTTGAATTTCTACCTAATTTTTATAAGACCCTACACTTAGAACCCTCATTATTACTAGTAGAATACTTCTAAGTCGTAGTTCTAGGCCTAATATATCGAGTATAATACGTAGAAGTCGGCCTAGTATTTTTATTAATTTATTAAAAATACTTCTAGGCAAGTGTAACGCTTAGCAGCCCGAGTGTAACGCTTAGCTACCCTATATAGTAGTAGGACCCTTATAACCCCTATTACTACTAGTATACTACTTCTAAGTCGTAGTTCTAGGCCTATTATATCGAGTATAATACGTAGAAGCCGCCCTAGTATTTTTATTAATTTATTAAAAATACTTCTAGGCAAGTGTAACGCTTAGCAGCCCTAGTGTAACGCTTGGCAGCCCTAGTGTAACGCTTGGCAACCCTAGTGTAACGCTTGGCAGCCCTAGCCCGAGAAAGCCTAAAACAAATAATAGCGACGGCGACGTAGCGAGGCCCTATTAAATACTAGACTATTCTAGCCGTCGTTTAGGACCTATAACCCTTCTAGAACTATACTAATTACTTAAATTTAGTGACTTTTTATACTAGCCCTAAGCCCGATTTTTACTAGTAGAATCCGTATACTCTCGATTATATAAGGTAGTTGCTTACTACCTTATTATCCTTAGCGGCTAGCGCCGACGCCCGAGAATATACTATAGAAGACGTTTTATAAGGTATTAATTAATACGAGTAGCTATAATAATAGTAGGCCTAGTACAATAGTATAATTATTAGCCGCATTTAGACCGCTATATAGTCTCGGGAATAACCTTTACCTATACGATAGAGAACGTAGTTAAAGGAGGCTCGACGAATATATTAACTTAAGCTCGGAGAGTATACTAAGGCAGTAGTCGCGATCTATATACGACTAATTACTATTCGTTAAGTACCTAGTAGACAACCTCTACTTAAGTTATTATAATACATTCTTCGGGTATCGTAGCTCGGCGTTAGTACCTCTACGACTCTACGACGTCGCCCTCGTATATTTCCGGTTTATATAGACCTTACGTTCTAGACTTTAGGATATACGAGATAAGGATCGGCGGTAGTTAAAAGACATATAGTAAAGTGCGGATAGATTAGCGGTATATACTAGATTTTACTTAATATCGGTCGTACTTATATACGGCGGTTTTATATATAATATTCTAGTTTCTCGCGCGGCGTAGCTACGGTCGCCGGATTATAGGAAGTACTAGTATTTATATTAGATTGTTACCGATCTAGGTAATAAGAATAAAGGTATATTTAGCCTTAAGTATTATACTCGGTATAGACTCGATAAGAAAACTTAGCTATCGATATAGTATCGCTTCTTAGTTTATTACTATCTATCGGACTTTAACGTTACGATAGCGGATATTAAGGCGCTTCGCTATAACCTTAAACTACTATATAGCGAGATAGAGTACGAGATCGGAATCGGGGTATTTAACTTCGAAAGTAACGTTAAAGTCTTAGGAACGATTATATATTAGTAGCGCTATAGTATCGCCTACCTAGCGAACGATATAGTAGATATAACTCTAATCGAACTTCTAGAGAGGGAGGAGGCGTACGATAACGATATTACGCTCGTTATACTATAGCGACTAAGTATAGCGAAGGAACGCGAGCTACTAGTAATAGAAGAGGGTACGGCTACTCTACGTAAAGTATCGATAGAGGAAGAGAACCCGACGCTACTTAAAGGTAATGTTCTTAGATTAGGTATATAATACTACGATTATAGAAACAGTCTCCGCAATATTAAATTATATAAATAATTATATAAGTATATAAATAAGTAACAACGTCTTTATTTAATCAATTATAGTCCTTCTAGCTTATATAACTACGTAATAATTTCGTTACTTAAGTAGTTAACTATATAAAGAATTTAGGGCCTATTAAGTAAAGTTAGTCTACCTCGTTATCGTCCTTAATAACCCTATAGTATATATAAGGGTTAAGAGCTATAGTAATCTATATATTAAGTAGACAGTGTAATAGAATATCTAGCGGTGTTCTATAGCTCCGAGTAAATATAGATCGCTATATATAGTAGTAGAGAACGCCTCTTCCGAGATACTAATTTCCGACTTTGTAGGTCGAGATTTCTACCTATACTACGAGGCTCTATCTCTAATAGTATAGTACAGCTTCCGAATAAAGAGAGGTTAGTACTATATAGCAATTTTGTTATTCTAAGTATATAGAACAATAATAGTATAATAGAATCCTACTATTCTCGACGCTAGTCTAGTAAAGTCGATAAAGTAATAAACCTAGATTATACGCTATTATATATAATAGGCTATCTGTTTATTTAGTGCTACGCTAGTCGCTCGCTATTTAATCTTATTTAAGCGCTATCTACTTAGTTAACCGGCCTATATCTACTTATTTAACTATACGATTAAATATTATAGAGACTATACGTAAATAAAGGAACTTTAGGTATATACCTATTCTATATATTAAATAGGTACGCACCTAAAGTTTCTTTATTTATATACACTTATTATATAACTACGGTTTTAGGCGTACGCCCGAAGTTTTTGCTATTGTCGGCGCTATCTAGTAGCTGTATTAAGTAGTAGCTATACCTAGTGTTCGGCTAGCCTTACCTTACTATTTCGCGACGGAATCTACTCGTCGTTATCGTCGTCGTCGGTAGACGCAGAGTTACTATTATCTAGCCCTCTTAGTCGCTAAATCTATCGCATCGCTATAAAGTAGTTAATAAGATCTTCGCTAATCCTCTACTATTCTTAATTGCGGAGTAGATTAGGAGTATAGCGGTATATTATATAAAGTTAGTTCTTCTTGTTTACGGTACTAACGAGCGACTAATGCTATAGGATAGTACTATTCTAGATAAGGTTACTCGCGCTAACTAGGATAGCGGCTACCTACTTTACCTAGTATTAACTAGTAGTACCGGGTATTTTCTTCTATCGAATAGCTTAATAGATTTTGCTTTTATTATATACTAGGAGGATACGTATCTAATTTATTATATAACGCCCTATACTACGCTTAAACTATTGCGCAATGTTTAGGTAATCCCGACTAAGTAAGGCGAGTACGTCGAAATAGTATCTCGCCTATCTACGCTATAGTCGGCGTTCCTAGCTATCGCGGCGAAAACCGTCGTCCTAGTTAAAGAGTAGCTAAAGGCGGGTTTGCTAGATAGCGGTAAATAAGGTAAAGCCGCCTTCTATAGCGTTACTACTACCGCCCCGGGCGACGATAATATTAGGTCTCCCGCCCGTTATCTAATATACGAGGTCGTACGAAAAGCTATAGAGACCGGCTCTCTCTTTATCGGTAACTTCCTCTAAGAAGAAGTAGCGTAACTGTACCTAATCCTCTAGACGCTTATCGGGCTTTAAGAGTATACGGAGTATATAGCTAGTATAGCGGTATTTATATACCTAGCTTAATCGCTAAAGCGCCTATTTAACGATACCTACGTACTAATCCGAGTTGTTATCCTCTTCCGAATCGTTATCCTTACGCTCTCTATACGCTACTCGATACGTTTAGTAGGCGGTAACGAGTTAGTCGATCGTTTCCTTTATATAGCTATAGAAAGCTTACTCTAGCCTTTCCGAACTAGTAGCTTAGAGCTAGCTATAGAGGAAGTCGGTAGTATAGGCGGTCTACTAGAGCGCGGCAGTATAGAAGCGTAGTTAAACCTAGTTAAAGAGATCGGCTAGGAGCTAGGCGGCGTACGTAGTATAGAGGCTTGCTATAATATTTAAACTCTAACGACTTCCTTCCTACTCTCTATCGCCCGCGCCTAACCGGTTATAACGATTACGAGAGAGTCTATACTTTATACTAAAGGAACTACTATTATAGGTCGTAGTTAGTAAGTCGAATAGTATATTAAGTATTACCGATATAGAGGCTTCCTTAATAGCGCAAGTTATACGATCGAGTTAGGTAGTATTTACGCCTACGTTAACGGACCTTTACGAAAGGACTATATATATTATAAAGAGCTAGCGGTTTAACTATAAACGTATAAAGTCGACGACGTACTTACTCTCGAGTACGAAGAAAGGCTAGTAAGTACGACGCCCGTCTACTCCCTTAGTTAGGCTTAGGCGAGTTATAGGTAGATTAGGCTAATAGAGTAGGTCCTAGTAAGTGCGAACCTCTCCTCGTACGCTAAAGGGAACAGTACTCGAGGCGTAGCTATCTAGCGTATTATACGCCTATATAATTTCCGCTTTAAAGGCGTCTAAGATACGAGCTCGGCGAAATATAGTATCTCGGGCAATAAGGGAAGTAACGGCGGCTACCTAGTCGATAGTAGACTAGGAGAATGCAAGAAGCGGTAGTATTAACTAACTAAAAATAGGTTCTACCGTTCGGTTAATAGACGCGAAGAGATCCTTCGATATATTATATCCTTAGAAGAAGCCGATACTACTAAGCCGCTCTACGGACTTATAGAGTAGTTTGCCTCGGATACTATAAGCCTCTTATATACCGAACTACTAGTATACTTAAGGATGCTCGATATTAAGGCCGCTAGTCTTTGTAATACTATAGGCTGTCTAGTAAAGGGCGATAAGCGGAGATACTACTACGTCTTCGACTACTAGTCTAGTAGAAATATCTTCCTACGCGAGGTCGAACTAAGCGCGGTCTATATTACGATATATAGGGTTAAACTAGCGCTCGAGGGACTAATCGAGGAGTTCTTTAAGCTCTAGGGGAGTCTATACCTCTAGACGGATTTTAGTCCTATACTATATAATAACTAGTTCTATACGCCGCTAATATATATCTAAGTCTCGACGTAACCGACGTTCGATACCCTACTATAAATAATATAGTTATAGTATAGCTATATCGACTATAGGGTCTTAATTTGCTAGTAGCGGATCTATAATATTATAAGAGATTTTACTAACGTTACAATTATTACCTTCTACGCCTTATTTCTATCGAGCGTATATGTAATTATATACTTACTAGAAGGATAGGGGATAATATACGAGCACTCGAGAAGGATAAGTATCGCGAAGCGTAGGAATAAGGATAGTATTAATAAAGTAAGCCTATTTACGCTTGTTTATATAATAGCGACGTTGCCGGTCGATCTTCCGATTTCGATTCGCTTTAGAGAGTAGAAGGTTAGGGAAGAAGAGGTACGTATTAAATCTAGAAGTATCGAGTCTAGTCGCGATCCGTATATACTTATAGCGTTCGGGTCGTATCGGAGAGCGGCCTACTAGTATATACTACTCGTAAGTAATAGTCTTTATAAAGCGAGACGTATAGAATAACCGAATACCGGCTCTATAGGTCGTAAGTAAGGTTATAAGGAGGAGAAGTACGTTAATATCCTAGTATCGAGTAATATAAAATAGCTAATTAGTAGATATAAGGTACGACTTCTCGAGTAATAGGACCGTAGAAGGTATCTCGTTAACCTACCTAGCGAGGAGTCTACGCTAGTCGACGCCTCGGAGCTACTCGTATATATACGTCGGGAGCTTACTATACTCTACGACGTACGCAAGTATATCTAGGAGCTAGTAAAGTTAACTTTAGGCGAAAGTAGCGGTAGTACCCTTAGTAATAAATTCTACGAGTATAACTTTAGGCGGTATCGGCTCCTCTTCTTCTGCGTCTATATCCTAGTCTTAGGAATACTTATAAGAGTAACTATCTACGGCGAGCGCTTAGTAAAGTACTATCTAACTATAAGGGGTCGATATAATAGGTAGGTTGTCTAGTT
The DNA here is from genome assembly GCF_000340215.1 of Pseudocercospora fijiensis CIRAD86. Lineage (NCBI taxonomy): Eukaryota > Fungi > Ascomycota > Dothideomycetes > Mycosphaerellales > Mycosphaerellaceae > Pseudocercospora > Pseudocercospora fijiensis. The sequence goes on from NW_006921532.1 coordinate 211,445, forward strand.
CCTCGTTAGAATTAACCCTAGCGTCGCTACTCGAAGGACTACTTAAATCCGATTAGATTAAACTACTAGTTACCGAAGGTGCTCGCGAGCTTTCGAGCGTAACGTCGCTATTATCGTCTCGACCCTACCGACCTCGCGGTAGCGTAGGTCGTAGCGGTAGTAGGGGTTCTAGTAAGGTAGGGCGCGGGTTACGCCCTCTAGGATTTAGCCGGATACGTAGTAGGAGCCCGCGTTATAGCTACGATAAGTAAGCTCTAGGACGAGGCCTTTATAAGCTCTCTCTTAAATTAGACCTAGTAATGCTATCTCTTAATCTAGACGGGCTTCGCCTTAAGCTAGGGCTAGGAATACTATCTCTAGAATTAGACTTAGATATACTCGCGCTTGCGATCGGTCGACTACGCCGTACCGAGGCTAGTAGTTAATTCGTCCCGTCTTTTAAAGTAGATAACGAGGGGCTCTCTAGAATAGGAGGGAAGGAGAGACTTCTTCGAGAAGTTAGCGAAGCAGGTTAAGTAGTAGACTTCGAAGCTAGTAATAGGGGAGAATAAGCTACGCTTACTTAGGAGTCTAGCTTAGGTAGCGTCGTAGGTAACGAGGGGCTCTATAGAATAGGAGGGAAAGAGAGACTTCTTTAAGGAGTCGGCGAAGTAGGTTAAGTAGCGGACTTCGAAGCTAGTAATAGGGAAGAATAAGCTACGCTTCCTTAGGAGTTAGGCTTAGGCGGCGTCGCTAGTATAGAAGCTAGCGGGGAAGGCGTCGCTAGTATAGAAGCTAGCTAGGAAGGCGTCGCTAGTATAGAAGCTAGCGTAGGAGGTATCGCTAGTATAGAAGCTAGCTAGGGAGGTATCGCTAGTATAGAAGCTAGCGTAGGAGGTATCGCTAGTATAGAAGCTAGCGCGGGAGGTATCGCTAGTATAGAAGCTAGCGCGGGAGGTATTACTAGTATAGAAGCTAGCGCGGGAGATATCGCTAGTATAGAAGCTAGCGTAGGAGGTATCGCTAGTATAGAAGCTAGCGTAGGAGGTATCGCTAGTATAGAAGCTAGCGCGGGAGGTATCGCTAGTATAGAAGCTAGCGCTAGTAGGGATTGTACTATAGCGGACGAAGGGGGTCTAGTAACTATCGGAGCGGGGCGGTAAACTATTCTATATAGGGTAAGAGGACCTATATACGAAGGGAGAGTATTAGATAGGTATACTAGTTAAGTACTATCTATTTTAGGGAGAAGGGGACGTAGAGGAGCCCGCCGAATAGCTAACCGAGGCTAGTCGTAGGTAGGGATAGCCTATACGATCGATTATTAAATAATAGACGTAGAAGTACTATCCCTTAGAGTAGAGCTAGCGGCGTTAGCTCTAGTAAATTAATCGACTACCGCGATAATATCGTCGATCTCGAGCTAGTTAATATAGGTAGCGAGGAGCTATAGCCTATCTCTAGTATTTATACGCGGCGCTATCTATAAAGAGAGCAGTAGTAGTCGTAGTACTAGGAGAAGTAGCCGTCCCTAACTAGCCGAATAGTACTAACTCTAGAGTATTTAACTACCTACTACGCCTATTTAGCTATAAAGTAGAGGGTTAATATAGGGGATAGGTTAGGTAGCCGAGGAGGTAGACGATATAGCGGCTAGATATAGTAGCAGCGTAGACGAAGAAGATACTACGACTAGGTCTTGCTTAGCTTACTATACTTTCTTCTAGGCTCGTCGTAGAGCCGTACTCGCTAACTTCCTCGCGGTACGTTCGGCCTTCTTCTTCCGCTCTTCCTCTTTAGTACCGAGTAGCTTACGCTATCCTTTAGGCGGCATCGTATTAATTCCGTTAATAGCGGAGGGCAAAGCTTATATATAAGCCGCGCTAATAAGTATAGAATTCGAAGAGGTAGTAGTTCTATCTCGCGGAAACTACTAATACTAGAAAGGGCTACCCCTTTCTAGCGATACATTTTATATATAAGAGAGTAAGGAATAGTAGCGTAGTATATTTTGCGTATAAAGCAGTACGTATAAGTAGGTTCGTATACTACCTACGGCCTTCCCGTAGACGTTATAAAACCTAAAGTCTAGTAATTAAAGGATACCGTAAACAACTTAAAACTTTAGGTACGCACTAAAAGTTTTAAGTTATTCCTCTATTGGACCGTAGGATAAGTAAACCTAAAGAGTATTACTAGTAGGTCTATTATTAAAGGTAAAAGTCCTTGCTAGGCGATAGGCGGAGTAATACGAGATACGGGGTAAGGTTCGTAGTAGCCTTCCGTAATAGCGAAGGAAGGCTATTTAATTAGATAGTTAGCTAGGTTCTAATAATGTTTAATTAATATCGGGCAGATAGGTTAGCTAGATTTCGGGAAAGGGTACCTCGTATACTTAATAGGGTACCTCGTATACTTAATATAAGACTAAAAGTATAGCTAAGAAGATAGGTAAATCCCTACTTACGGAACCGAAGGGTAAGGGATAGGGGAATGCGTACCCCGTATATTTCTTAACTAGAAGCGCTCCGTCGCGTTCTAACGGAGCGAGGGCCGTATCGCTAGTTATAGCTAATTAGCTAGACGCGGGCGCGGTCGAGATACGACTTAGAATACGAACGCCTTCTTACTTTAATATTTCTTAAGCGCTTCGTCGTATCCTAGCGAAGCGGCTTACTAACTAGAAGCGCTTCGTCGTATCCTAACGAAGCGGCTTAACGATATCCTTGTCCTTACTACGACTACCGAGATATACAAATTCTTCCTCGAATATAGCGATATAACGTAAAAACTAGTCGATAGCGTAGTTAGTCTAATAAGCGATAATTATTAGTAGATCTCCCTT
>NW_006921532.1:214368-215402 GCF_000340215.1 Pseudocercospora fijiensis CIRAD86
CGGGACGGGTAAAGTTCTGACTCTAAGAGATGATAGATCTACTAAAGTCCCTCTAGTAGTCGAGCGGTAGTAGTAGCGACAATAGCGCGAGATACGAACTTGTTATTTATTAGTATAAGAACGACTAAGCTGCCGGCGATAAGGCGCTTTAACTGTTCCTATAGAACTTTCTTACTAGTACGGAGGAGACTAAAAGTAACGCGGATAGCGAAGCTACGTATAGACAAAGTCGCGCCGTAGATATAAACCTACTTAGGTTAGTATATAACGGGCGGCGCGTTAAAGGGATAAAGGCGAGACTAACCTTCGTATAGATACCGACTTTACTATTAAATGCGTCCTTAGCGGTATATAGAGTATAGCGAGTTATTAAGACTACTTCGCGAAGGCCGCGGAGGGTATCTTCGCGGTTCCTATAGAACTTTCTTACTAGTACGGAGGAGACTAAAAGTAACGCGGACGGCGAAGCTACGTATAGACAAAGTCGCGCCGTAGATATAAATCTACTTAGGTTAGTATATAACGGGCGGCGCGTTAAAAAGGTAAAAGCGAGACTTACCTTAGTATAGATACTAACTTTACTATTAAATGCGTCCTTAGCGGTATATAGAGTATAGCGAGTTATTAAGACTACTTCGCGAAGGCTGCGGAGGGTATCTTCGCGATATAGCTCGTAGAGAGTACTCTAAGAGAATAGTTCTATAAGGGAGGCGATAAATAGTAAATAGGGCTAGTCGACGTCGCACGCGAGGGCGAGCGTTCCTATCGCTAGTTATAGCTAATTAGCCCGCGGCCCTTACCGTATCGCTAGTTATAGCTAATTAGCCCGACGTAGGCATAGTCGAAATACGACTAAGAATGCGACCGCCTTCTTATTTAGCTCGCAATATACGTAGGCGGCCTACGAGTAGGCGCGAGAATATATTCTTTTATACTTTCGATATTATAATATCGAATAAATAGAGAATAGTTCTATAAGGGAGGCGATAAATAGTAAATAGGGCTCGTCGACGTCGCGCGCGAGGGCGAGCGTC